>NW_007258090.1:433113-445455 GCF_000164805.1 Carlito syrichta | reverse complement strand
CAGCCTCGACCTGCTGGGCTCCGGCGATCCTTCCACCTCAGCCTTCCGAGTAGCCGGAATTACAGGCGCACGCTACCACACCCAGCTGATTTTTTTTTTTTTTGATTTGTTGTAGAGATGAGGTCTCGTTGCCCAGGTGGGTCTTGAACCCGAAGGCTCAGGCAATCCACTCACCTCAGCCTCCCAAAGGCACGGGATTACAGGGTGAACCACCGAGGCCGGCTCACTATTTTTTTAAATGCACAAATAAAGTTTTGCGTTTTCTTTGCTGTTTTGTTTAAGCAGGTGAATTACATTGTTTTTGACAATAAAATCACATTGATGGAAATATTTCTGAACACCTGTTTATATAAAGTTTTTACCAAATAGTAATGATTTAGAAAAAAAAACAGTGACTTCTGCATTCATCATTAAAATGTCATCTTTCCTTTGAAAGGGGCAGAGTATGTTTGCTTTCATGTGAGTGCCTGCTGGAAAGCATGTATCTGGAACTCACTGGCTTTCTTTGTAATATGGTTGATGGAGAGTTTGCAACAGGAGCAAAAGTTCAGCTCTGCTATTTTATTCCTGACTCACTCGTGACTACCTTATAAGTATAATTATAAATCTACTATTTTTCTGCCATGATCTTCTAAAATAGTTGTTCTTTTTGTGAAAATATTCAGATTATATTGGAAAATATAATTTATAAGTTCATAAATGGATAAGTTAAAAAAATCCAGTACATATAATGTGCAACTTGTGATGTTTTGACTTATAATTTTTCAGCTACATGATGGTGTGAAACCATTCTGTTTCTTTTACTTTCAATACAGTATTCAATAAATTACTTGTGATACTCCATACGTCGTTATAAAATAATCTTTTTGTTAGATTATTTTACCTGTTAGACTAAAGCAATTGTTTCAAGCACATTTAAGGTAGGCTAAGCAAAGCTTTGATATACAGTAGGTTAGCTGTATGAAATGCATTTTTGACATAACATTTTCAGCTTATGATGGATTTATCAGAATTTAGCCCATTGGTAAGTAGAGAAACATCTGTAAATCTAAATTTGCTAAAGGTAAATAAATGAATGAGCATGCCCTGCATACAAAAGATCTCACACCTTTTCCAGGAAACTTCTATATAGCTTGTGATAGGTGGTCAACTATTAGATGGAAGAATCAAATCAATTTTTACAGCAATTATCTGTAAAGCCTAGTGCCTTTCTTATTTTAAATGTGAATAATATTTTACATGTAGTTAGGTGCAAATATCCCTTTCAATGCTGTTCCTCCGGAACCCCAGGATACAAACTTGAGGATCTTCTTGGAGCAACATTCCATTTGGGACAGTACTGTTCTTCTCTGCAGTCAGGAGCAAGTTTTTTCAAATAACAAGGGTGCTTTGTTCAGAAATTGGATGATACCCAAACCAACCAGTCAGAACAGTCAAACTAACCAGTCTTCTCAGACAGACACTTGGATATTGAGCCAATGATACAAGTATAGAAAAATGTCTATTTTCTATTGATTCCTTCAGTCTAGATTCCTGGAGTCACATGGTTCTTGGTTGTTCACTTTTCCATTTGATTATTTGCTTTACCCCCATGTTCTTCAAAAAATTTTTCCATAAATTGCCAGACTTGTCTTCTCTTGCTGGTAACCACAAAACCTTATTTGATATGGATGGTACTAACAAGTCTACTATATAGTCCCTGCCTGTTTCTCTAGTCTCAAGTCTTACCTCATCTCCTCAACAGCTCTGTTTTCAGTCACACCAACAAATCATGTGTTTTCTCATTTACTGACACTAGACAACGTTTTTTCTCTCTTTATGGACAACTTCTATTATCCTCTAGTCCCGTGACTACACGGCATTTTCAGTACTCAGTTCAAATATCATTACTTCCCTGAAAGCATTTCTTTTATCTCCACCATTATACCAAGTTGATTCTCAGTAACCAAAGATGGTGTTCAGGAATACTTTTACTACATAAGAGTTTGATGTTTTTTAGTCTGTTGCTTTTTTTGGACTGGACATTTTGCAATGGGTGAGGGAATTCGTAGTAGGCACATATGTAGAAAAACAAAAGGAAGAAAAGAAGGTTCAATTGTGCTATAAGAAGTCCTTTAACAAGCTTTCTATTCAAGTTTTATGATAAAACAGGGTATTTTGCTTGAATTACATTGACATCCGAGTTGCTTCTGCAGTCTAAATATAAGGTATGAGTCCCTTCTTTAAGAAAATTTATCTTTTAACTTCTTATACGAGTAATGCCCAGACCTAGACCTGGGCTGCTCTCTGCAGGTCCTTTTACATTCCCTCCTTTGGGCTTTTCTGTGAGTCATAGGGCATGTTGGTTGTTAGAGTGATCACCATTTTTGTATATGATGTCTTCTTTTTCAAGTTTATGAATTAAATAAAATATGTTAATTCTGCTTTCTTACTCCTTTTTACTCTCACCTCATTGGAAGATATGGTATGTGCAGAGGTTTCTTACTCCTTTTTTTTAGAACACATGTAAACTGATTGCTCCCAAAATGCCCCCACAGAGTATTTCCAGCTACATATAAAGATTTGCAATGTTTTTGGTAATTGAAGCATTCCAGGCTTACTTGGAAAGACAATCATACTTCAACTGAGGGACAACTAAGAAGTAATTCTTCTACCATGTTTCTATAAGCTTATCTAATCCATTTTCCAGAAAAAATAATTATATTTTTAAAAGAAAAATCATAATATGGATTCTCCTTTAATGATGGTTTCTATTTTAACAAGAATAATGGAAATCAATGATCCAAGGATCAGAGAAGGCACCTTGTGTCTGGCACTATTTCTTGAGCACAGACCTGAAAAGTTTCTGAAGCTTCCAAGTGAAGAAGTGTTTTCTTTATCCACATAGCCACTTCTAGGAGATAATAAGAAAAGTCTTCTCTAAGACAGAACCACAGAGAGAAAAAACTGACATCTAAAGCAGAGCCTCTTTTCTGTTTATTGTGTGTCTGTGGCAGACATAAGCAGGGACAGTTAATTGGAAGCAGTGTGTGTACATAAATATACATGTGTATGTGGGCATGCATGTGTGCATTTGGGTGTGCATGTTTGTATGTGTTCATGTGTGCACATGTATGTGTTGGAGGAGACACATAGTCTCATTCTGGATAAGGTCAAATCCCTATGCATTTTTCTTCTACTCACATAGAAATGGAAGAGGGCAGTCTGCCTGACAACATGCTTTGTGTCTACTAAAATACCTAAAGGGCCTATCTAGAGAAAGACAGTCAAGTCATAGTCTAGAAGGAGAAGAAATATTACAACAATTTATTAAATGGCTTAATTTTTATTATTAATAGGTGAGGCTTCCCAGCTATTATAGTTTAATCACTAAAGGTGGTGTAACTCTGGGACACTGGAAGATATGGAATGTGCAAAGGTTGACTCGTCGGTTGCATATGGTATCTTATCTTGTCCTCTCGAAACATGTTAGACTTTATGATTTTAGTGTTCCTGACAAAGAAATTGAAACAAAAGAGAAAATGCCTTCCTCAGGATCATTCAGCTAAGGTATGAAAGAAGCAGAATTAAAACAGAGGTCTAGCAAAAGTGTTTCTTAATAAGCAGTGATTCCCAGCTGGCAAAGATGCAAGAAGTACTTTGAAGTAGGAGAATAAGATAACCTTGGTAAGAGAGTGAGTGTGTAAGATAGAGCTGTAGTTTGTAAAAAAGTATTCAAAATCAATATCTCTACCTGAGAGAGAGAACAAAATAAAAACAAACTTGTTTTCTAATACAAAAAAGGAAGTAAATTTTGATAAAATATTAAGAGTTGGCAGATTACAGATTTGTAAATCATATGAAATACCATGTCCCTTGTCATATTGCTCTGTAAATTATCTGTTCTCATGCGTGTTTTCAATAGCTAAATGTGAGCTTCTTGAATATGAAAACTGGATCATGTAGATTTTTATGTTCCTGGAACCTTCCTCCATGAGATGAAAAATCAAACATTTTATATATATAGCCCACGCTACAAAATATTATAAAATATTTTTAAGGTGAAGTGATGCATTTTCACAGAAAAATAGTGGGATTTGCCTTGAAGCCATGATCTTGAATTTTGGTATTAAATTCCATGGCCCTAAGAAAAAAATTGCTTTATATCTTTAAACATCATTTTCCATTTGTTTACAGGGAATATGTTTACAATAAATCAATCAAGATTATTCTGAGTGTGTACAAGGCTCAGAAACTCAATGTGCACTAAAGAAAAAGAGAGGAAATGTATAGTCTCATTTAACTGAAACTGAAGGGAGAGCGATGTGCTGCACAGACTCAGGAATCCATGAGGTGAGGACTTGCGTGTCACCAGCATCTTCTCCGCCCCTAATCCCTACTTTTCCTTGCAGGTCAGTCTCAGTCTCTCAAAACAACTTCAAAACAATGTTGAAAAGATGGATTTTAGTTAATGCCCATACTCATATCTCAGAGCTCTGTCACCAGAGAAAAACTGGTTCTCTTACCTCACTTTCTTTAATTCAGAAAGCTTTGGGGAAGGGCTCTGATTTGCTTAGCTTGAGTTCAGTACTATCCTTAGATGAATAGACTTTTATGGAGCCATATTATATATGCAATTAACATAAGCTATTTTTGTCATGCTGGGGAGAGAATGGAGAAGAAAAGAAGATGGGAGAGGAAAGAACAAAGGGAGGAAGGGAGGAAAGGAGAGACCCTAGTGACAACCTACCCAATCATTTGGTTGACTTGGAGACACCCTGAGGGGACTCTACAGTAAGAAACCTGAACCTTTTCTTTCCCAGTTAGTCTCAGTGTCTGTGTGTCTCTCAGAGAATGAGTATCTTTCCAAGTTGAGTTTCTAGAACATAACAATATTTATTTTTATGACCACCACCCCATATGCAAGCCAACTAGTTAATTTAATGGTCAATTGAAGAAGCAACTGTCTTTTCCGATCTTGGGAAAAATTCTGTCAATTTTGAATTTATTGAGAGATGTTATGTTATTGTAGAATTCAAAATATAAATATTTCTCTTTCTACTACATTTTAAGGACAATTCAAAGAAATTTAAAGGATATTTATATTCTATTTTGTCTTATAAGTGGTCTTTGAGGCTTAATTGAAATCCATAGAAACAGAAAATAGATTAGAGACTGCTTAGGTCTGGGCTAAGTGTATGGGAGAATATGCATGGAGTTTCTTTCTGCAGTGATGAAAATGTTTTAAAATTGACTGTGGTGATGGATGTAGATATCTGTAAATATATAAGAAAAAATTGAATTATATAATTTGAATGGGTGAATTTTCTGCTATGCTAATTGCATCTCAATAAAGCTGTTTAAAAAAGAACAACTTAACTCCATCTCACTAAATTAGATGCTGTCCTCGTGTAGAAAGATGAGATTAAATGCTCAACTGTGGGTCTGTTAAGTCATGACCAGGACAGTAGAATAGCTAAGAATATCAAGTACCATTATGACAATTAAAGAGGAGATTAATTAATGAAATATGTTCTCAACAGTGCAGGAATGAAAATGGATTTGTTTTTTATTAACTGGAGATTTACTAAATGCCTACTAGCTAAGGGTGAACATAAAACTCTAGAAATAAACTGTGAGTTCAGTTTTTGCCATTCAAGATTACACAAAAATTCTTCTTATTTTTTCTACTGTTCTACAAGGCAAATGTCCTCCAGTTAAAGTAAGAAGTGGGCAAATAGGAAAGTAGGAATTAATTAAAGGCTGAATGCAAGAAGAAATATACAATACCTTGTGGGCAAGTAGAACTGGGTATGAAAGAGAAAAAGTGTGATGTTGGAGACTGTAAAATTCTTCTGGCCCAACTTCATTTCATCAGTGCCCCATGCGTTGCAAAACCTCACATTCAATAAGTGCTAAACTGAAGACAGTGTGTCTGGGCATAGAACAGGATGGGATGAGTGGAAATAAAGTGCAGAGATCACCAAAGGGGGGCAGATGAGAAAAGAATTGGGACAAGATTTGCCAATATATATCTAAAGTGAATTTATAGCTAGATTTGACAAGAAAATAATGTCGTATATTTTTAAAGTGGGCTATATGAAGAAAGACGTATGAAGACCCTGCTTCAGTCAGAGGAGAGGTAGCTGCCAATAGGCCAGAGAATGTGCTATAGAGTAATAAGCTGAGAAAGTTCAGGTAGCCACAAAGCAGCCTGATGCTGGATGGTAATCTGTAATTGTCATCACTACACTATCTGAGGCATCATGCTTATCAAAAGCATCAGATGTCACCAAAACATTGGAGATGGAAGGAACCTATCTGGAATTTCTGAAGTAAATACATAAACATATGCAATATAGAACCTTAGTAAATCCTGGTGCTTTCATTTTATTCTCTGCGTTCTCACCATACACAATATTTTAGAAAGCCTTAATTCTAAAATTGTTATATCAAAATTATTTGCTTTCCCTAAAGTGAGTGCATACTTGTAGAAAGCCAAGGTAATGGACTAATCAAAATGGCTGCTGTATGTGAATGATGAAAGTAAATAGCATTCTCAATACTAAGTCACAGAAATCACAGAGAAAAAGGAAGGGAGGTAGATCTATTGCATTAATGGCCTCCATCCGTCACTTCTCCCTTTCGCCATTCTCTCACCTATTCATCTCTGTGGTTATTTGAGATAAATCTTTTTTTCCTTTGACTCTTGATGGTCACATGACTAACTCTGGCCAATAGAACAGAGCGGAACTGATCATGCTCCTCAAGACATTTGTTCTTTTGGAACTAGCTTGTGCTTACCTGCCAGAGAAGGGAAACATACAGAACAGAGTCAAAGATTCTCAGTCGTCCTGACTGAGGCCATCCTGGATCAGTTGACACTCAGAAGACTATGAAACATGTGGTTGAACTTAGCTCAGACCAGAAGAACCAGCCAGTTGAGCCCAGTCTATATCTCTAACCAGAAGATTGTTGAGCTAAATACACATTTATTATGTTAGGCCACTAGGTTTTCTGTTTTTATGTTGTGAAGATTTCTTGTGAAAAAGGTGACTGATACAGAACATTTTGTAAAATCTCTGATTTAGTCTGCTGCTGAACCTGGCAGATGCACTAGTGTTAAATTATCACTACTATTATCTCTATTCTATAAATGAGGAGTCCCATGAATGGCAAGCAGTTTTTCCAGATCACCTCACTGGCAACTAATATAGGGTTTTAAGCCAAGGACTGTCTGACTACAAATCCATGACTTTTCTTTTACTTGTTTATTTTATACTATACTGTTGTGTAAAAATGAGACAATAACATCTGAGAGCAAAAGGACTGAATTTCTAAGAACACTGGTACTAGGTTTGTGCATGTCCTGTTCATGAATGGAAGCTCCTGGCAACCTAAGTAAATTACAGCTCCAATAATGTTGTGTGAATGAAATTGAATATTTAAAGTTGGGCAATAATTGGTCACAGTCATTGTGGTCTAAGTGTATTTTGACAATTTTCAACTTCAGTTGATCACTACATATATAGTAATATGGTCCTATAATTAAAGAATTCCTAGATATTTCACATTTATGCTGCATGAAGTCTGACCAGATCTGGACTAAAATCCAAGATCTGCCACTAAAAAGCCATGTGACCCTGAGCAATCACTAGCACTGAGCTCTTGGATCACCTCAGATTGAACTCTACATTAAAACATATGTGAGCCTTAAAATTCATCTAAAGGAGGTTTTTTTTTGTTTGTTTTTTTTGGTTTTTTTTACAAATGACATAAGAAAACATCAAACTGTAATTCAAAATTTCTGATTTTGTGGCATGTGTACTAAAAGCTGACGCCTTGTGATTCTCTTGTTTCTTTTCTGAGGTTGCACGAATCCTGAGTAAGTGTCTCATCCCCATCTGTGATAATGGCTAAGAGATGACAGTGGCTTAGAAACCACAACATATTTGGCTTCTGCATGTTTTCAATTTGCTTAACTGTAACAAATTGGCTGATGCTTTGGCAGGCCCTACATCACCTTCTCATTCCTTGATCTGGTATTTTCTATTTCAATCCCAGGCAAAGCAGGAATGAATTAAGATAGGAGTATATGGTATTCTGCCTGTATCTGATATTTTTTCTGTTGCTTTGGGCCAATCATTTAACCTTAATTTCATCTTTCTGAGCACCAATTTACTGATGCAAGATTAACTACCTTTATGGAAAACAATATTCAGAGTTTCCATAATAAATAATAAATTTTAGTATGAAAGTCACATACAAGTTTATTACACAGGAAATTATAAAACACTTTCTTTTCATACAATAAAATATCAGAGGGAAGAGATTTTTAGAGACAAGCTTATTCAAAATTTTTGATAAGCAAGAAACTGGGAATCAGAAAAGGAAAATAGCATCTCCAAGGTCACAGGACCTGATGAAAGCTGGGCAGTGCCAAGACACAGGTCTCCTGATCCTGAAGTCAGTTTATCTGTTTACAATATGCTGTTTTCTTACCCTCCACCACTCTGCTGGGTTCTTCCAGTGGATAACTCACAAAGATTTTTTGGTTGGATATCTATGAGTTTTCACCTATCTCTCTTAAACAACTCTAATGGAAAAATAAAATTTAGATTTGCAATAGTATATATATATATAGGTATATATTCCCCAGTGTTAGTTTTTCACTTGGTAAATGATGTGTCCCACCTTGGAACACAAAAACCAAAACAATTCTCAGCAAAAGAATTGGAATGTATTCTACTTCCAGATTTTTAACTTTATTATAAAGTTTATTATAAGGCTACAATAATCAAAACAACCTGGTATTGGTACAAGAACAGATGTATAGACCAATGGAATAGTATAGAGATTCCGGAAACAAAACCACAATTTCTCAATCAACTCATCTTTAACAAAGCCATCACCAACAACCACTGGAGAGAGGAGACCCTTTTCAGCAAACAGTGCCGGAAAAACTGGCTGACCTCATGCAGAAGAATGAACCAGAAACCCTACCTACCACCATACACAAAAATCAACTCTAAATGGATCAAAGACCAAAATGTAAAACCACAAACTATAAGAATTTTAAAAGAAAATGCAGGAGATACCCTTCTGCACACTGGTATAGGCAACCAATTCTTGATCATAACCCCCAAAGTGTATGCCATATAGGATAAGATAGATAAGTGGGACCTCATCAAACTGAAAAGCTTTTGCACAACAAAAGAAACCATCGAGAAAGTGTGGAGACAATCCATAGAATGGGAAAAGATATTTGCTAACTGTATATTTGACAGAGGTCTAACAATCAGGATCTACAAGGAACTCAAGCAAGCTAAAAGAAAAATGCAAGCAGCCAGTCATAAAAAAAGAACAAAATCATGAATTTCACAGCAACCTGGATGGAATTGGAGTTTATAATACTGAGTGATCTCTCACAGAAACCAAGATCTGAGTATCACATGTTCTCACTCATAAGTGAACTTTGAACAACTATCATAATACTATAAGAAAAAGATTGGAGAGAGGCAAGATGATGACAGCATAGGTGAACTGGTGAGATTCTCTGAATGGACCAAGACTGCATATTGCTGAATAGACAGACTGCAAAGCAGAGGGAAAAGTGAACAAAGCCAGAAGACCCTCATGAGGAAGAACAGGTCATTGCAGAAGAGAAATAAAAGCAACCCCACCTTCCCTCAAAAACAGAATTGAAGAGGGGGAGGGAAAGGGGGAGAGGAAGAAAAATCTACAGAAATGAAGAAAAACCAAAAGAAGAGTATGGGTCTCTCCCAGACGCCTGGGAGAGCAGACACTGAGAAAACTGACTTTGGAATGCAAACAATGAAAAGCCCCCAGAATGAAGGGTCTCAAACTGCAAATGTAGATATCAAAACAATAATGGAGAGATTAAAAAGAATTGAGGAGAGACAAGAAGAAACTAGGAAGGAGCTGATATCTGAGATAACAGTAATAAAGAATACTGTGAATGAAATAAATAACAAATTGATAAGCATGGAAAGCAGAATTACCCAAGCAGAAGAAGAATCTCAGAGCTTGAGGACCAAAATATAGAAATAACCCAAACTCTTCAAAACACAGAAAATAAGCTCAAAAAGACAGAACAAAACCTCTGGAGATGAGTGACTACCTCAAGAGGCCTAACCTAAGAATAATCGCACTCCCTGAGGCAGAAAGAGAAACAGAGACCACATTGGAACAAACTTTCCATGAGACCATTCAAGAAAACTTCCCTTATCTAATCAGTGATGCAAAAATTCAAACACAAGAGATTCAGAGAACCCCTGAAGGCAACAAATGAGAAGACCAACTCCTAGACACATAATGATTTGCCTAAATAAAGTAGGCACAAAAGAAAAATCCTAAAGGCAGCAAGAGAAAAAGGCCAGATCACTTACCTTGGAAGACCAATCAGAATAGCAGCAGATTTATCTACAGAAACCCTGCAGGCTAGGAGAGCTTGGAACCCTATCTTCAAAGTCCTAAAAGATAAACAATTTCAATCAAGAATAACCTACCTGGCCAAGCTAAGCTTCATCAGTGAGGGAGAATTAAAATCTTTCCCAGATATCCAATCCCTTAGAATTTATGCTGCCACCAAACCATCTCTACATGAAACACTTAAGAAAGTACTAAACACAGAAGAAAAGGAAAAAAGAACAACGTTTTTCACAAGAGTACAGGGAAAAGAATAAAATATACATGGACCAACCCCAAAACCAAAAGAAAGACAAAAAGAAAAAAGAAAAAACCAAGTAGAAGAACAACAACTCAATAAGAACTCCATGATAGAGACGAACTCTCACATTTCAATAATTAGTCTGAATGTGAATGGATTAAATGCACCACTGAAAAGACATAGAATGACAAAATGGATAAAATATCACCAGGCAACAATATACTGCCTTCAAGAGACCTATCTCACTAGAAAGGACATACACAGACTCAAAGTAAGAGGATGGGAAACAAATTTTCAGGCAAATGGAACACAAAAGAAAGGAGGAGTCACGATCCTAATTTCAGACAAAATACCATTTAAGCTATCAAAAATTAAAAAAAATACAGAGGGCCACTAAAAGGTTCACTCCATCAACAAGAAATATCTATCCTAAACATATATGCACCCAACATAGGTGCGGCAACATTCATAAAGCAACTTCCAGGAAAACTAAAGAAAGACATTGACTCTAACACCATAATAACTGGGGACTTTAATACACCACTCACAACTCTAGACAGATCATCAGGACAAAAAATCAGCAAGGAGATCCAGAACCTCAGTGAGACTCTGGACCAAATGGACTTAATTGATACATACAGAACACTACATCCAAAGACCACAGAATACACATTCTACTCATCACCGCATGGAACACATTCTAAGATCGACCACATAATTGGACACAAATCAAGCATAAGCAAAGTTAAAAGGACTGAAATTCTACCATGCACCTTCTCAGACTACAATGGAATAAAAATAAACATTGACACAAACAAAGTCCCCCCAAAACCCACAAAGACATGGACACTAAACAGTATGATGCTAACAACTCCTGGGTCAATGATGAAATCAAAACAGAGATCAAAAGATACCTGGAAAAAAATGAAAATGAAGAAACATCTTACCAAAATCTCTGGGATGCCTTAAAAGCTATAATAAGAGGGGAATTTATATCCCTACAAACACACATGAGGAAAATGGAAGGAACAGAAATTAACAACCTAACAAGTCACCTAAAGAAGCTGGAAAAGCAAGACCACAAAAACCCTAATTTCAGCAGAAGAATCCAGATCACCAAAATAAAAGCCCAAATCCAGGACATAGAAGACAAAAATATAATAGGAAAAATCAATGAAACAAAAAGCTGGTCCTTCGAAAGAATAAACAAGATCGATGGTCCCCTAGCTAGACTGACCAAGAAAAAATGAGAAAAAAATTAAATAAGCACAATCAGAAACACAAAAGATGAAGTCACATCTGATCCTGAAGAAATACAAAAGATCATTAGAGACTACTGCGTACACGTGTACGGAAATAAACTTGAAAACTTTAAGGAAATGGAGGACTTTCTGACATCACACAACCTACCTAAGTTGGAACAAGAAGAAATTGAGACCCTAAATAAACAAATAATAATCAAGGAAATCGACTACATAATAAGAAAACCTCCTACAAAAAAAAGCCCTGGATCAGATGGCTTTTCAGCAGAATTCTACAAGACATTTATGGAGGAACTGATACCAATCCTACTGAAGGTATTCCAGGTGATTGAAAAAGATGGAACGCTTCCTAAATCATTTTATGAAGCCAACATCACATTGATACCCAAGCCAGGTAAAGATCCAGCAAAG
>NW_007258090.1:404512-432303 GCF_000164805.1 Carlito syrichta | reverse complement strand
TGAAAAAACAATGCAGGAATTCATATGGAAACACAAACGTCCAAGAATAGCCAGAACAATCCTCAGCAAAAAAACAAAGCAGGTGGTATCACACTACCAGACTTCAAACTTTACTATAAAGCTACAATCATCAAAACAGCTTGGTATTGGTATAGGAACAGGCATATAGATCAATGGAATAGAATTGAGATTCCAGAAGCAAAACCTCAATTTCTCAACCAACTCATCTTTGACAAAGCCTCCACCACCTACCACTGGGGAGAGGAGAACCTATTCAGTAAATGGTGCTGGGAAAACTGGCTGACCACATGCAGAAGATTGAAACAGGACCCCTATCTATCCCCATGCACAAAGGTCAATTCCAAATGGATCAGAGACCTAAATGTAAAACCTCAAACCATAAGAACCTTAGAAAATGAAGGAAATACCCTCATGGAAATCGGAACTGGCATCCAATTCCTGAACAAAACCCAAAACCCACAGCTCATAAGAGAGAAAATAAACAAGTGGGACCTTATTAAACTGACGAGCTTCTGCAAAGCCAAAGAAACCATCAAGAGAGCAGGGAGACAGCCTACAGACTGGGAAAAAGTATTTGCCAACTCCAGGTCCGACAAAGGCTTAACATCCTGGATCTACAAGGAACTCAAACGTGCTGAAAAGAAAAAAACAAACAACCCCATTATAAAATGGGCAAAAGATATGAACAGACACTTCACAAAGGAAGACATCCGAGCAGCCAACAAACACATGAAGAAATGCTCAACCTCACTAATCATCAGGGAGATGCAAATCAAAACCACACTGAGATACCACCTAACCCCAGTCAGAATGGCAATTATCAACAAGTCAAAAAATAACAGCTGCTGGAGAGGGTGTGGAGAAAAGGGAAGACTTCTACACTGTTGGTGGGAGTGTAAACTAGTGCAACCTCTGTGTAAAGCAGTGTCGCGATTCCTAAAAGCTCTAAATGCCAACCTCCCATATGACCCTGCAATCACCCTACTGGGAATAATCCTGAAGAACACAAATCACTCTATAAAAAAGATACCTGCACATGCATGTTTATCACAGCGTTGTTGACAATAGCAAGAACGTGGAAACAGCCATGCTGCCCGTCAAAAGAGGACTGGATTAAAAAATGTGGTACATATACACGATGGAATACTACGCAGCCATAAAAAAGAACAAAATCATGAATTTCGCAGTAACCTGGATGGAACTAGAATCTATAATACTGAGTGACCTCTCACAGAAACAAAGATCCAAATATCACATGTTCTCACTCATATAATGGACCTTAAACATTCAATGCAATACTATACGAAAATGACTGACCATACTGGGAAACTACGGTGGGGGGAGGGAGATGGGATTAATAGTAGCAAATATCTGTCTGGGAATGGGGAAACACCCCATATCAACAGGGTGCCTGAACGAAACGCAATTGTATACCTAATCTTTAACTGTACCCCACAACTTCATAATAAAAAAAATAAATAAAAATAAATAAAAAGAAAAAAGAAAAAGATTGACAGTGGCGGGAAACTATGGGGGGGCAGGGAGGGGAAGGGAAGTGGGATTAACGGTAGTCGATATCTGTCTGGAGATGGGGGGGCACGCCTCATCAAGGGTACCTGCACAATGCATATTTGTATACCTAACCCTTAACTGTACCCTACAATTTTAAAATAAAAAATATGTTTAAGAAAGGGGGCAAAAGACATAAATAGATACTCCTCAAAAGAAGACATATGAATAACCTGAATAACCAACAGATATATGAAAAAATGCTCAGCCTCACTAACCATCAGAGAAATGCAAATCAAAACCACATTGAGATATCACCTAACTCCAGTAAGACTGGTCATCATTATTAAATCAAAAAGCAGCAAATGCTGATGAGAATGTGGAGAACAGGGAACACTTCTCCATTCTGATGGGCATGTAAACAGTGTGGTAATTTTTTAAAGAACTAGAAATTGACCTGCCATACAAACCAGCAATTCCTCTTCTGGAAATATACCCAAAGGAACTCAAATCATTCTACAAAAAAGATACCTGCACACAATAACCTACCATACAACCCAGCAATTCCTCTTCTGGAAATATACCCAAAGAGGTGTATTGTAGCACTATTCACAATAGCAAAAACATGGAACCAACTCTTTTGCTCATCAAAAGTAGACTGGATTTTTAAAAATATATATAGTACATATACATGATGCAATATTATGCAGCCATAAAGAAGGACAAAATTATGGACTGTGCAGCAACTTGGATAGATTTAGAGTCTATCATACCCAGTGGTCTATAACAGAAACAAAAATTTGAGTACCACATGTTCTCCCTCATAAGTGGATCCTGAACATTTATCACAACTGCAAGAAAGGGATCAGCAGTAATGGGACACTGCCAGGGGAGTGGGGACGGGGAGCACATAACATCACTAAGGGTGCTTGATCCTAAACCAAGGAAAATGAGAACCAGTGGGAGGTCCAAAGTTCACCGACATGTAGACTACTTATGTACCTAATCCTGACTTGTACACCACTTCTTTAAAATAAAAATACACACACACACACACACACACACACACACACACACACACACGTACCACAATTAAAAATAAAATTAACAAGAATCATAAAATACCCAGCAAACTAATGAACAAATATCTAATAATTCCGCATTATAAGCTAAAAAAAACATTGAGAGAAACCAAGAAGTACATTAAATAAAATGATAGTTGTTATGACATTCCTTGAATGTTTAATTTTCATTTGTCTAATGACTTACGATATTGAGAATCTTTTAATGTACTTATTTGCCATCAGTATACCTTCACTGGTGAACTGTCTGTACAAATTTATTTGAAGATTTTTAAATTGGGGGTTTTAAAATTTATTATTTTTGAGTTTTGAGGATTATTTATATATTACAGATACAAAACCTTTGTCAGATATGTCTTGCAATATTTTCTCCCAGTTTTTGGTCTGTCTTTTTATCATCTTAATAGTGTATTTAAAAAAGCAAATGTTTTTAAATATATTTTAATGTATTATTCTTTTCACATCTTATTAAGAAATATTTGTCTGATAAAAAGTATATGTTTTCTTTAAGAAGTTTTATAACTTTAGGATTACATTTAAATCTATAATCTATTTTGAATTCATCTTTATCTATGGAGTGATACAGACATAGGAATAGTTTGCTTTATTTTTATTGTTTTCAAGTGTTTTCCAATTGTTCAGCACTGTTTATCAAAAAAATCTGTCCATTTCCACTGAAGTTTCTTGGCAACTTTGTCACAAATAAACTATATGCATTTGAGTCGCTTTCTGAACTACCTATTTTTTTCTATTGAGCTATGCATCATTCTTTTATCAATAGTACATTGCTTTGATTATTCCAGCTTTATAGTAAGTCTTGAATCTAGTATAGTCCACTGACTTAGTTTTTCTCTTTCAGAACATTGATTCATTTTCTCTTTAATGTAAATTTTAGGGCATGTTTGCTTTCATGATTCATTATGTGAGAACAAAGTAATGCCCTGACAAGAGCAATTATTCCCCACTATTCAAGCAAGACCGTCTATATACTTTACCAAATGCATCATGAATCTAGAGGGTTTCCTGTCTGGCTTATGCTACTGTCAGGTATTGCTCCTGGTTGTGCGTGAGCACCAGAAATGGTTACCTTCACGCTGTTAGTGCTTCCTTCCTCTGTCCCAAGTAGTTTCCTCACACGCCTGTGCTGATCAGTGCTCAGCTGATTTCTTGAGGAGACCTTGTGTAGACTTTCATGGTTCTCCTTCTGTGTAGCTATTTCCTATCAAAAACACATCCCTGAGAACCTGCACTGCCAAGATCTTCCTAAACTCTCATTCTGTATCTTCAATTTGGAGAACATGCTGTGCTTTTTCTGGGTTCCTCTTCTTTGCACCATGACCCTGAAACTCTCAAGGCAGTGAGCTGGGTGATCCTAGGGCTCCCCTCATTGTTTTTACCTCTCAAGCATCACTCTTCTTTGCCACCCAATGTGCAATGTCTTTATAAATAATATCTATCTTTATTTTGTACAAGAGAGTACATCTGATTCTTGATATTCCATCTTTGCCAGAAGTGGAAGTCCAAAGTCAAATATTTTCAGATAAATTTAAAGTATGGTTGTATTCTTTCAGCATTTAATAGTCTACCTATAAGACTTTTTGTTCTATCTACACATGCTTTCTCTTTGCCAAGGCACGTAAAAATAAAACCAGAAACATAATGGAATATGCTGCCAAACTGCTTAGAGTTTACTAGAAGCCACAGGCCTGTAAACAGAAAATAGTAAAATAACACACTTTTTAAATAGCGACATTTTCAGGTAGCCTTTGGGGACCTAAGTAAGTTAGGGGAATTAGTGCCACACTTTTAGAAAAATCAGTCTGGTAGTAACAAAAAGAATGAGGTGCTGAAATAAATTTTCTTCCATTCTTGGTAACAAGGTGATACTCTGTTACAGAAGTTTTTTGTTGTTTTTGTTTTTGTTTGTGTTTTGTTTTGTTTTGTTTTGTTTTGACTTGGAGTCTCACTCTTGTCACCCAAGCTGGAGTACAGTGACACGCTTATGGCCATTGCGACCTTGACCTGCTAGGCTCAGGTGATCCTTCCACCTCAGCCTTTCAAGTAGCTGGAACCACAGACACCCACCACCATGCCTGACTAGATTTTTTTATTTATTGTAGAGATGAGGGCTTACCAAGTTGCCCGGGCTTGTCTCGAACCCCCAGGTTCAGGTAATCCTCTCCTTTCAGCCTCTCAAAGTGCTGGGATTATAGGCTGAGTTATCTTTAAAACAAAAACAAAAACTTAACTGTTTGCATTTGAAGAGCTCTATATTTGGAATGTATTTTAAAATTGACGGTGTGTTAGAATTTAATCGGATAAATATTTTTTTCTTAGTGATCCTCTAAAAGGTAAATATTATAGTAGGATTTATCTTAAACTTGATTAAAAAATAGTAATATGTTACAACGTCCTTTATGTAGTCCTTTCTACTAGACTTAGTTACTTCTTCCAAAGAACCTAACAGCTGATTTATACTTTGGAGAGAGTGCAGGGAAAGAAGGAAAAAAGGAGAAAGGAAGGGTGAAAGAGACACACAAAGAAGCAGCAAAGGTGGGGGGAGGGCCATGATTTGCTTTAAAAATCAACTATCAGAACACCAGATTCTCCTTTTTAAACAATTAGTTTTAACCCTCAGTACAATTTTCAGTGCTCCTGAGACATCTCTCCTTTTCCTACTATCTGCCCTTACCTACTGCCTATTACTTTCAGGTAGAATTTTATATCCTTTAATCTGCAGATAATGGGGGAGAAAAAACTAGTTTATGAAGTATCCAGTCAATTGGAACTTGAGACAATATTTAGAGTAGCTTTTTAAAACAATTCTCATTACATGCACAAGGAAATTGTGACCACATTGAAGACTAAGGAAATCATCGATGGCTTGAGAAAATCATTTTGAAGAATTTCTGGAACATGTGTTTACATCCATTGGATTTAAATGTTTCTTAAATTAGCTTCATTTACTAATACATTATTAGTCAAACCAGGCTATGAAGTATACTTGAATATTTTAAGTACACACTTATATATGTGTGTTTGTATAAAATATGCAATCACAGCCTTCCCTAACTCAGAATTCTCACTCACCCAGACTTTCCTTCATATTTACAGTGATCCCATAAGGTTTTACTGAACTTTTGGACTTAATAATTGAACAGTAATAATAACAACTAATAATTACTAAGAACTGATTATTCTCAATGTTTTCCCTGTACTACGTCACTTGATCTGAATGATTATTAGCCCATTTTCTGATGAGAAACCTGAGGCACCATTAAAATGCTTACAAATAACTGTATAGCTATAAGTACAAAGCAGGGGCTTAGCAGAAGCTGCTAGGCTTAAGATTCCATATTCATGTTATACTGCTAGAGTATAGTACCAAGCAGAGCTTTATTTGTTTGCTTTTAGTTTTAAATATGATACAGATTTTACTGAAAACTTAAAATAAAAAGTGAAAGTTTTGTCAAACAAAAAAATATATTTTTAACATCTAGTCCTAATTTTCTTCAGACCTGGTCAAATGAGCACACACTTTGTATATTTGTATTTGAATACACTTAAGATTCTATAAAATACTAGATTAAATATTTCCACTGTTCTTTGCTTTTCTGATCTAATTTTTAACCTCTCTCTCTCCCTCTCTTCTCTTCCCCCTTCCTTTTTCCTCTTTGTCTCTCTTTTTTCATATGCATGATAATTTCATTTCCAAATTAATGTTTGATTTGATCTTATGCAAAAAATAAAAATCAAATGAAAATACTAAAGAATAATATTAAAATTCTGGCATTGCCATTGATGCGATCAGAATGAGGTTCTGGCTTTCCATCCAGACCCTTCCCTCCCTGACCTGTCACTGGCATCATGCTTATAAATGCGCATTCATATTCTCGACTGGGGAAATATTGCCATAGCTCAGGTACCCACTGGGCTTTTCTTCGCTTTTGACAGAAGTTATATATAGCTTATATTTAAAGAAAGAAAAGTGAAAGGTTTTTCTGAATTTCTAACAGAAAATGTTAGGCTTTTTTAATGTTCCACTCACACTAGAGCTTCTCATAGAGGAACCTAGTGATATCCTTTGCAAACAAAGGAAGCTTCTGGTGGAGCTCTTAATATGAAGGTCAAGGTTTTATTTATATTCACATTCAATTCACAAAGAATAAAAAATCAATACAGATATGAAGCTGACATACATTGTCCACAAGCATTGGTATTTTTAAATAGGACATAGAAACACACACACAAAAGGAAGCCTTTGCAGAAGAATTTTGTTCAGACATTCATAGAAAACTCCACACTTGCTATTAGATCTCAAATGCATAATTTGTTCTATTTACATTTTGCTACTTTTGCTACTCCATTTTATTGATTGTTCTTGCCGAATGAATTAAACTAATAGCATTACAAGTTAGAGAGACATCTTATACTGTTTCTTTTTTTTTCAGGCATTTTCTTGTTACAGAGGGCAGAAGGTTTAAGCTAGGTGTTTTTAGTAAGACTTAGAGTTACAGTAGATCAGGACTCCTCCATTGTTGAGAAAACCAATGATAATGCCTAGCAGTGGTAGATTTCAGCTCTAATAACACTGGCAAAAAAAAGGCCAAGGCCTTTTGCTGGTCACATGTTCTATTGCAATGACATCTTTCACACTATACCTGAATGGTCCATTAAGCATATTGAAAATGAGACAGAATCCCTCAGCTAGACAGAATTCTTTATCCTCTTTTTATCCTTGGATTTTTACCACTACAAAGAAAACTTAAGGATATGGTAAGGATTTTCTCTATGCCTGAATTTGCTTTATTTTCTTTTTCTGCTACTGACCTCAGAGTAATGTTATGTACTTAAATTGGACAGGCTTCATAAACAAAGCCTAGTGTACACATAAACGATGTGTCTATAGCATATATTTCAGCTGTTTTTTCTAAAATAGTATTATTTCATTTTATTTAAAAAATGTGTATGTTTGTGGTATTCATCATGTTTTGATACAGGTTTATTGTGGAATGGTTAAATTAAGCTAACTAGCATGATCATTACCTCTCATAATTATTTTCTCTTAGCAATTTTTGCATGTCTGATACATCATTATTAACTAGAGTCACCATTTTGTACAATGAATCTCTTAAAATTATCCCTCTTGCCTAACTGAGATTTCCTAACCTTTGACAAACATGTCCTCAATCCATTTTTCTCCCTCCGGCCCCTTGGTGAAATAGGATTTACATTTTGGATGTGTGTGTGTATAAATGTAGAAAACAGTAAAAAATGAAGTTATTTGTCATCACTGTAACTGTTCAAAACAAGAGCAGGTTCTGTGCTTTGTTGGGGTCAAAAAAACAAACAGATCTTGGGAAAGGTGTCTCTCCAGGGGCAATGCCAATCAGAGGCAAAGGAGGAAGGAGAATGCTTCCTGTTTCTCTGGGAATGAATTAGTGGGCCAGAGAAGATGGCTCTCCCCTCCACTCACCTCTCTCAAGGCTGTCTTTACCCCGCCAAGCCCTGAACAAAGCTGAGCAGGCCTCTGAGGAGGCAGCTGAGCCCCACAAAGGAGTCCCGATGCTCGGGGCTCCCATGGCAGGCTCCTGGGCGACCAGATAGGTCAAGTTCAGAGAATGTTCACACAAATACTTGGAAAACAAGAATCAAGGTCCTTTATCCACAGTAATCCCCAGTGGGAAATAAGCCAGAATCTGAGCAGAAGGTAATAAAATAAAGGAAGCCACCTAATCGTCCACATTTATTGACACAGATATTAATCATGTTTCCTGAACTTCTGACACGACTGTATGGCATTTTCTGCAGTGGATGTTATCAGAGCCGGAGCACTAGCCTATAAAAGGCACAGTGGAAGAATGAAGATGGACAGAATAAAAATATAAAGTGCTACTATATACTATAAAGGCTTATGAGCACATTTTCATCTAATTCTAATAGATATTAAAATCAATATATTCTTATTTTTATCTTATAAAATGAGCTCATTTTTTTCTTATTATAAAAACACATGATAAAAAATTTTTGACATTACAAAGTATAAAGAAATAGAAAAAAATTCAATTTTATAATTGTAAAAAAATCTGCTCATAGCAGTTTGATATAGGTACATTCTCTCTTTCTCTGTTCATATTAACATCTGTGTTATTATCATTTAGCTCATACTGAATGTATCATTTTTGTGCCATAATATTTTTACATAGCATTATATTGTGAACAATTTCTAGTTTACAAATTGTTAATGAACATCATATTCAGAGACTGTATAGTACCACACCCTTTAGCTAAAAATAATATTTTCATCATTATCCTTTATCTGGGCCTTTAATTTTTTTTCTGAAATCTACAATTATATTTATATCCCAAATATATTAATATTTTAAGGCTTTGAACATATAATACTGAATTCTTTCCAGGACAGTTTTTCTCATTTCTACTTGTACCAGTAGGAAGTCATTCTTAAAATACTCTCGAATATGCTTAAATTTAATTATTATTGATTTTCTCAACTGACAAATAAAAATGTATGTATTTATCATGTACAACATGATGTTTTCTCACATGTATACATTGTGGCTAAATGGCTAAATCAAGCTAATTGATGTATGCATTACTTCATATACGCATCACTTTTGCAATGAAAACACTTAAAATTTGCTGTTTCAGCAATTTTTCAAGTATGTCATGCATTGTATTAACCACAGAAACCATGTGATACAATCGATCTCTAGAGCTTATTACTGCTATCTAACTGAAAGTTTACATACTTTAACCAACATCTCCCAATTCCTGCCCTTGCCCCAGTCCCCAGATAACCACTATTCTACTCTCTATTTCTATGTGTTCAACTTTTTTGGATTTCTTATTTTTGATATGTGAGAAAAGTCATTTGAAATAATGTATTTAAGTAGATAATACACTTTGTACTTCTACAAATTTTCTAAAAATCTGTGAAAGTGAATATTATGTATCTATAGTTACATAATACATATCATAATCTTATACCATAAACTCTCTTTTTAACTTTTAATTTGACTTCTAGAGAAGAATTATAATCATATGGTTTCAGAGGTATAGGGACTTTATACATCATTCAATTTGGAACCCATCATCATCATATACTAATCTGGGGCTGTGGGAAAATTATTCAACCCTCTGTACCTCAGTTTCCTTGCATATATATAATATTGGTTATTTATGGAATTGTTGGGAGGATTAAATAGGATCTATGTGGAAAATACCACATGATAAATCCCCAAGACTATATAGAATTATTGTTATAATTTCATTCACAGATCAGGAAACTGAGAACAAAAGAGGTTAAATTATTTTCTTGGGAAAATGTGATCCAGAAATATAAATTATTCTGAGTAGTATTCTGGTGATTTATTTATTCCACTGCATAAAAGATATAGTAGACCAAAGCATCGGTTATCTAAATAGCTCAATGCTAATTCTGCAAACAAAAAATTGATTTAAGTCTTACAATTTCAGGACTTTATCTGCAGATAGCACAGTCCCAAAGAGAAGGTGTTTTTGTCTTTTGTGGTTTTTGTATGTCAGTTGGCTGGTTGACTTGACTGTTTTCTTCTCCTTGTCAGGCTTAGCAGACACTTATCTAGGAATGTCTTTCTGGAAAATAGTAACTAGACCTGCAGCATGACCCTAAAAACTCAGAATAGGAGACTGAATTGTCCAATACATGACAAGAGTTAATGATCTGTGTTTGTTTGAGTGCCAGACCCTGTTGTTCCTGAAAATTACATAGCAATCTCAGGTCATCTAAGTAGTGTCCATGGTCAAGTTTCCTCTTTTGCCTCCAGGCTCTGCAAATACATATTTTTATGTAACAGAAACATAAAAATTGTACTGGAAAGAACAATTACAAATCTATATAAAATAAGCCACATTTTGTCAATTCTCTTAAAATATGCTTTCATCTCTTTAGTGAGCTATCAAAGTTGAAGTTTTACATGTTATGTGTAATTATTTGATTAATGATTCTCTGCTAGTCTATATAAACTCTATGAAGGCAAAAATCATAATTTAAAAATAATAACTTGCTGCTAATCCTCAGGATCTGCCACTCAATCAGAAACAGTAGAAGAATTAATTAGCAAAGGTACAAAATTGTTGTTGATATGCTTGCTTATCAAATACACTGTAAGAGTCTGGAAAGCAAATGCCATTTTGTAGTTCTGTGCATATTTTTATATAACATCTGGGCAATGGAAAGGGCATGATCTGTGTTTACATGGATCTAGTTTGGAATCTCAACCCCCATTTACTGACTGTGTCATTGTTAGATTCCTGATCTTTTAGAGCTTTAATATTGCCACCCTCAAAAATGGGTTGATGATGATAATGATGATAAGAAGAGGAACAACCAACCTCAAAATGTGTCAGGAGAATTAAATGACTATGCAGAATTGTCTATATCACCATACACACCCAACAAATGTTTCTTTCCTTCCTACATAGGGCCTGGTTTCTTTCGGTGGTCTTAGGAAGTGCTAAAATACTAGCTGACTAATGACCCCTTTTCTTTTTCTTCTACTCTCACCATTGGATATTTTTCACCATCTCTTGTACCTCACTGGGGCTATGAAACCACATTTAACAAAAGGATGTAGATAAAATTTTTATGCATACATTTAAATTTACCAGAACAATCTTTACTTCTGTCTGGGGCTCCTGGCATTATTTTGAACAATGTGCTTTTTTAGTTCTCAGAAATATTCCAGTTTGGGTGATAAATGATATGATTGCTCTAGATAGACAATAATTTTCAGATCGGGCACTAAAACTTCCTGTGCTATCCTTACCCCTCTCTCTCTTTTCTCATATGTAGGCCAAATGTCATTGATGCGGTGGGTAACTCTAATCTAATGCTCATTGGATAATGGGAACATCCATGTTCCATGAATGACTGTGAAGCAGCCACCTTTCCCAATACACATTGGCCTATGACATGAGAAATAAGCCTTTACTGTTGTTGATGAGCTTCTGAAATTTGGAGATTGTGATAGCAGCTTGTCCATGTTGATTCATTAGACACACCTAAGTATAAGCACAGAGGATATATGATGATTTACGGCCAAATAAAATACTAAAAATTCAATAAGTTGACTTATTCCCAACAGAAGTTCAAGAAATAAACATACAAATAATACATACATGTCTATACTTTAATTAGATTTGTTTTTAAATCAATTAGTGTATCTTTCCAAATTTTTTTAAGAATAAGTATTCCAACTATGCATGTTGAGGAAATAATTGTGTATGCTTCAGAACTTCCATTTGATCTTAAATTTCACAGTTTCTTTCAATACTCTATTGTAAGCCTGATAGTGATGATTTTCAGTGATCCCTTTGGTCTTTTATATCTTTGCAAGGAATATAATTTTATTCCAAGTTAATACAAAGAAAGGTCACAATTGTATTGACGACATCTTTACTAGCCAACAGTAAATATCCTAAACCTTTTGGAAACTGAAACGCCTTTCAAAGTTGTATAAAATTGAATAACTAAAATATCCATCTATACATCTTCAACTAGACCTGCGACTGATACAGAATAGTTACAAGCTATATTTTGAAGATTTCACTCTCAAAATGTATCACTATGACTTTGCAATACTGGTAAAATTAATGTGTCACATCATAGTACTTTTATCATCCAACCTCATTTCCTAGCTCTCTGTCCAGAAAAGTGGCTTGTTAATATCAAGCAGTCAATCTGTCTGAGAACCAGATGTAAAACATGCTGTCTTATTGACTTCTGTCTTGAGCTCTTCTCCACCATTCTGTACGCCTTTCTAAATCACCCTCCTGCCTAATATTGTACAACATTTTGCATGTTTAAAAATAGTTATTGATTTCATTTTTATTTTATTCTCAACAAATCTGACAATAAGTATGTTAGGTATCTGTGAAGATTAATTTTACACATCAACTTGTCTGGGCTAAGGAATGCCCAGATAGCTGGTAAAACATTATTTCTAGTTGTTTCTGTAAAGGTGCACTTAGAAGAGATTAACATTGTAATTCGTAAGCTGAGTAACATAGACGACCCTCCCCAATATGAGTGGGTTACATAGAATTCATTGAGGACTTCAGTAAAGCAAAAAGGCAGAGAACAGGTAAATTTGTTGTCTCTGCTTATGCTGAGACATCCATCCACTCCTGCCTTGGATATCTGCCCTCCAACCCCAATTCTCAGGCCTTCAGACTTGAAGGAAATTATACAATCAGTTTTGCTTCTCCAGCTTGCTTGCCGACAGCAGATCATGGGACTTCTCCATTTTTATAATCATGTGAGACAATCCCTATACTAAATCTATTATAGATGAGAGAGAGAGAGAGAGAGAGAGAGAGAGAGAGAGAGAGAGACAGACAGACAGACAGACAGAGAGAGATGAGAGAGAGTTAGATAAATAATCTTCTGTTGATTCTGTTTCTCTGGAAAATTTTGAGTAAGACAATATCATTACCTCAATTTCTACAGATAAAAAAGTAAAGACATCTGGCTATGTGATACATCTGTGTCGGCTACAGATACTTCTTAATGTTAAAGCTGGCCAAGTAGTGCCAAACTCTTTGTGTTTATTTCCAGTAACTCTTTTTTCCCAACACCACATGGCCCCCTCCCTTATATGCAGCCCTGTGTGCGTACCAGCCTGAATTTCATCCATTGATTCTAAATTGATACACATCAACCAAAGAGAGCGTTGATCCTCAGGGTAATACTTTTAAGTGAGTCTATAATGGCCAAGTTTTTTTAGTTATATTTCTCAATTTTCCTAATCTGAGAAGTTATAACATTACTAAAACCAATTCTAACATGTAGGTTCTGGTTGTTTTGCAATGCATACTAGAAGCAGAGACTTTTCTTGGAAACAATTAATGCTGATGAAGAGGCCACCGATATTGAATGAGTCCCTGATGTGGATTAGGGGCATGAATAACAGTCCCTCATAACTTCCATGGTTGTTGGAAAATGTAGACCTGTTCTTCTTATGCTGCACTGTTCACTCTCCTACTTCATTAAAATTAATGACTGTGTGGGTCTGATGGTAGATTGACTCACATCTTTGTGAAGTTTATGAACTTTTTTCTATTGTGTTTCTGATGGTAATTCTTCAGTTAGATAATTTATGGCGAAAGTACAGATGCTATAGTACTATTATTTCCCTTAACTATTATAAAGGAGGAAGATATTTAAATAAAAAGAGTAAAAGGTAATCATTTTTTTTTTAAGAAAAGTTATGGTGCATTGAAAACACTGAAATTATAAACAGGGGTTGAATTGTTAGCTGCTACATTGGTAAATATATTCATATCAAATGAATATCTAAACCCATTATAATCATGTAGACCATTTAGATCCCAAAAGGCAAGCTGCAAAATAGTATACATAAAATTTTAGCAGTTGGGAGCCATAAAAAATAATAAATATTTTATTTTATTATTTTATTTTAGAGTTGTAGGGTATAAGTGAGGATGTGCTACATAAGTAGTCTGCGTGCAGGTGAAGTTTGGGCTTTTAGCTGTCCCTCTCTCTCCTTGGTAATGGATCAGGTACCGATTGGGTTGTCACATACTCCCTCCCTCCCCTAGCAGTACCCAGCATCTACTTGTGCTAGTGTAACTAGTGTTCAGGGCCTGCTTATGAGTGAGAACATGCAGTATTTAGTTCTTTGATTCTGTGAGAGTTTAATTAGTATGAGGATCTCCACTGAATTCAGGTTGCTATAAAGGTCATGATTTCTTTTTCTTCATGTCTACATAATATTCCATTGTGTATACATACCATATTTTCTTTATCTAGTCCACTTTGGGAATATGGGTTGGTCCTATGTTTTTGCTATTGTGAATAGTATAGCAATAAACATGTGTGCAGGTGTCTTTTTGTAGAGTGATTTATGTTGCTCTGGGTATATTCCCAGGAAAGGGATTGTTGGATCTTATGAAGCTAAATTTTTAGTTCTTTGGGAAATTTTCACACTGTTCTTCATGAAAGTGTCCCCCTGCCCTTTTTTTTTTTTTTGAAGTCATGCGAACATCTCTTCTTTTTTGGAGTTATTAATAATGGCTATTGTTACCAGTGTTAGGTAGTATCACATTATAGTTTTGATTTGTATTGCTCTGATTATTAGTGAGGCCGAACATTTTTTTCATGTGTTTGTTGGCTGCTTGTATGTCATCCTTCGATGTGTCTTTCTTTTTGTTTGTTTCCAGAAATATTTTTATTTCTGTCTTGATTTCTCTGTTGACCCAAAAGTCATTCAGCAGCATGTTCTTTAGTGTCCAGTCTTGAGTGTTTGATGGGAATACTGTTTTTGGCAATATTTATTTTATTCCACTGTAACCTGAGAAGATGCTTGGCATTCTCTAAACCTTTTGACACTTCTTCATTCTTGATTTATGTGTGAGAATGTGACCAATCTTGGAGTATATTCCATGTGTCGATGAGTAGAATGTATGTTCTGTAGTTGTTGGGTGGAGCGTTCTGTAGATGTCTATGAACTCCATTTGCTTGAGTGTCAAGTTAAGTCTGAATCTCTCTTTTTTTTTTGCCTCAGTGATCTGTCTAGGGCTGCTAGCAGGGTATTGAAGTATCAGACTATGATTGTATGAGTGTCTATGTCCTCTCAGTTTACTTAGCAATTGTTTTATAGAACTAAGAGCTCCTGTGTTGGATGCATATATATTTAAGATGAATATTTCTTGCTGATGACTTGAGCCTTTATCGTTATGTAGTGTCCTTCTATGTTCTTTTTTAACCTTTGTTGTTTTGAAGCCTGCTTTGTCTGATATCAGAAAAGCCACCCCTGCTCCTTTTTTGTTTTTCATTTTCCTGGAAGGTCATTTTCTAGCCTTGCACCTTAAGCCAGTGAATGTTCTTTACAGTGAGATGAGTTTTCTAGAAGCAGCAGAATGTTGGATCATGTTTCTTTATCTGGGTTGCTCTCTATGCCTTAGTGATGCATTCAGTCCATTTACATTCAAGTTAATATGTGAGAGTTTAAAAGCATGAGGCTCTTAAGGGGGTGCCTTGCTTCATGTACATATGTATATATATTTCGTTTTATGGATGATCTTTATCTCTGTTAATTTTGCTTGACTGTGCTTTTTTAATGGATGTAACCATTCTTTTGTTTCTGTGCCCAAAACTTTCTTAAGCATCTCCTGAAAGGCTGGTCTGGAGGTGGCATATTCTCTTAGAGACTGGATATCTGGGAAGGATTTTAATTCTTCATCACTGATGGAGCTTAGCTTGGTGGAGTAGGGCATTCTTTGATGGAATTGCATATATTTGAGAGCATTAAAGATGAGACTATAGTCCCTTCTGGTTTATAGGGTTTTGGCTAAGAAATCTTGTGCAATTCTGGTGGGTCTTTTCTGGTAGTTGGTTTGACCCTTCTCTCTAGTTGCCTTTGATTTTTTTTTTCTTTCATGCTTACTTTGTGGAGATGGATTATTATGTGTCTTGGTAATGTTCCTCTCATGTAATACTTTGCAAAGTTTCTCTGAATCTCTTGCACTTGGATAGTTGCCTTTCTAGAGAGATATGAGAAATTTTCTTGGATGACTTCATGGAAAGCTTGTTCTAGGATGTTCTCAGTTTTCTCTGCTGTTTTGGGAATTCCAGTCAACCATAGATTTGGCTTGTTTACATAGTTCCACACCTCTTGTAGGCTTTGGTCATTCTTTCTGAGGTTTTTCTCCTTGTTTATGTCATACCGGGTTAATTAAATATTTGGTCTTCAAACTCTGAGATTCTTTCTTCTGCCTGGTTGATTCTGTTCCCTAGACCTGTTATTGTACTTTAAAATTCCAGGAGGGAATCCTTCGTTTCCAGTATTTCAAAATGGATCTTTCTCATATTGACTAACTCAACTTTTACTTCCTGTATGGCTTGGGTGATCTTTGCTTCTAATTTCTCATGGTTTTCCTTAGCCATTTTATCACTCCAATATTTGAATTCTGTGACTATCAAACAAGGACAGGTTGTTCCAGGTGGCTTCCATTGTTTAGGGACAGATAGCTGCTTTTTTAGGTGATGTCTCTTTAAGACTTTGAGGATTACTGGTATTTTTCTGTTGGTTCTTTCTCATTTGTAAAGGATAACTCTTCTCTTTTCCTTATTATTTTGTTTTGTTGTTTTGTAGCTGGATAAGGTCTTGCTGTCCTAGGGTCTTTTCTGTCATTTAAAATAGTTCACTCATGGATAAAGAGAAGGGTATTCATCTCTGCTCTGTGACTCTTGCTGGGCAGTGCTCCACACTGACTTTCTGTTGCAGTTTTCCCTTGTGGACATACCAGTCAGATTGCTTTCCTATCTCCATTGAGAACTTAATGTGGGAACCCAGTGGGGGGATTGGCCTCATGGCAGCTGTTTGCCATTCGCAGTCCAGAAATGTTTCCACTGGGAAACTGTACCTCCAGGTGCCCTTCGTGCTTCCCCTTCTCCTTCCAAGTCCATGCTCAGCACTTGAATAATAGTAGATTCCTGGACATAGAGGGGCCTACCCTCTGGGCACATGAGGTTGGCAGGAGGTTTCTTCCTGGTCTAGAGGGAGAGGTTGGTGGCCAGATGTTGGCAGCAGGCACTGAGTGAGTACTATCAGGAAGCAAACTTTTCAGGCCTGGGAACCAGCCACTGGGCATTGCTGGAGTGGAGCACTGACTAGCAGGCTGACTGCTCTAGGCATTCAGAGTGCAGGCATGTTCCCAGCTCTGCATGGGCTCTGACCACACTACACTGTGCCCTAACCAGGTCTCCTCTTATGTGGAACCAATGATCCATGTGTGGTTGGGAGGAGAAGAATCAACCCAGACTGTCAAGGGCACTCACACTCTCTTACACACTTGACAGGGCTGCAGGTTTATGTGAGCCTGGAGCCCAGCAGGGATGGGATGTCCCAGTTCCAATATTGGCTATTTAGACTCTCTCTTCCTTGGTCCCAGTGAGTTTGAAGAGATCTCTGTGGGATACAGAGTGATTCCCTTATCCAAAATTGTTCAAGCCACCCGAGTCTACTCATGACTGAGTCTTTCCTCTTGGGAGAGAGACACAGGTCAGTTATCCCCTGGTGCCATCTTGGATTCCCCTCTTGAAGAATAAATATTTTATTTTGGATGTGACATGAATTGAACAAAATCAGAAAAAAATAGAGAATATTGGATCTACATTAGGCATACAAAGAAGATAAACAAACTTTGTCTAAGATTCATGATATCAGGTTTGTGTTAATAATATTTATTAAGTGTCTGCATGGGCTAATCATCTTGAAATACATTGACTCAACAAACTCATATTTAAGTCATTCAGTGATGTTGTAAGTTTGGTAATATTACTATTAGTATTTCATTTTGTAAATGCAGAAACTAAGGCTCATAGAGGTTAAATAACTCCCAAGCCAAAGAGTTTTTGAGAGAACTCAGAATAGATTGCTGGTATTTCTAATTCTAATGCCTACCACATTTCATTTTATCATTATGAATTATTTCTATATGTTAATTGAATAAGCTGGGACTTCTTGGGGATGAGTCTTTTGTCTAAAGTTACTCAGTTAATTAAGTGGCAGAGTTAATATACAAATATATTTGATTGCAAAATTCATATTAGTCCATTTATATCACATATTGTTCATTCAACACAGAGCAAAACCAACTAGGTAGGTTGTAGGATGCCCACGAATAGAAGAGTTCAGACTATCCTAATCATGTCTTACACATTTAATCAGTCACTACTATCAATGAAAAATGTCCTCAAAGCACATCATACTCCAGATTCATAGAGCCATCCTTCCACATTCTCTGTCACACTGGATCTTACTCCAGCCTGTTTCAACCCCTGAGTAGATCCCCTTGTCCTACATTCTAGAATATATTCTCAATCATCAGCAAGACCTTCTAAGACTTCAATCTCTACTTTGGACTTTCCTTTTATCTACTACTCTACTTTTATCTATTACTCTTATTGACAGTTGACTCTTCCCTGGAAAATATCGCTTTCCCTGAGAGTACAAATAAAGGGTGCATACTCATTGCTCACCCTCTTCTCCTCTGAGCTCTGAGTCCCTCCATCATCTTGAGGGGATGCTCTAGCCCTTAGGTCTGTGCCATGCACACCACCTCCTTCCTGACTACACCCCAGGCCTAAGGTTCTGCATATTGACAGCATGTCTTGGAAAACACAAGGTAAAAACAACCTGAGTACCTCCAAGGCCTCGTAGAGGCTCAAGGCTAGTTGAACAAAGAATTTCAGAATCTCAGGGACTCAAAACATAATCTAGGAGGGAACGTGCTAAAAGTTCTGTTAATATCAGTGTGAAAAAGGAATGATATATTATACAAATGTGAATTATTCAGATTCATATTATTGAAAGCTTTAATTTCATAATGTATTTTAAAAATCTATTCTTCACTTGGGAATTTTCAGAAGTTTTAAAGTAATTTTTGTAATCAAGTAATTTTGTAATCAAGTAAGTAAAGAGTTATAACGCAAAGTATTCCATTGCATTATAGAGGCATTTTGCTTTTAATACTATTTTGGCCCAGTCTTACACTGAAAATGAAAAATGAAGTGGCCAGAGATTCTTTTTTTCTTATTATTTTTTTTAATTTTTAATTGTTACAGCATGTCTTGGCAAACACAAGTTTACATAGCTATCACATAATTGTATGCATTTATGGGGTACATGTGATGTTTTGATACAGACGTACAATGTACAAGAGTAAAATAATAGTATCCATCGGGAATCCATCATTTTAATCACTTATCAATCATCGGTGTTAGGTACATTACAATTCTACTCTTAATTATTTTAAAATTTACAATACCTTGAATTTAAACTTATTTCTGTACTTTTGTAATAGTGGTTTTTTCCTTGGCATTTTTGGTCTGTATTGACGGTAATCATTTTACACATATTACCGTTTCTCTGTGATACAAGAATCGATGATTTTAATGGGAAAGAAGAAAAAAGAAAAGAAAGGAAGAAAGGAAGAAATAAGGAAGATGGAAGTATGGAAAGAGGGAGAAATAGTAGTGGGGAGGGAGGAAGGAAAAGAAAGGAGGAAGAAAGGAAGGGAGGAAAGAAGGAAGGGAGGGAAGGAGGAATGAGGGAAGGAAGGAAGGGAATGACATTCTAAGAAACAAGCATGCTAAAGAAATGGATTGAAGGCTCCTATTTAGTAGCAGGTCACATTGCTTTTGTTCATGCCTGCTACTGTCCCATAGCTTTGCAGAAGGAGATACTATGAACAAACCCTCTATTATACAGCAAGCTGTCAGTCAGAATGTTTGGAATGCCTTTTAGAAATTGGAGTCTGGTCAAATCCCTCCTGACACTCTGATAGGTTATACTCATTTCATTTTAATTCTCTTTGCTGTCAATACACATGAGAGTTTCTGCAAGCTACAGAAGGCTTCTGATGCTTCCCAGTAAGACACATCTGTTACAGTCATCAGAAAGATACTGATTGCTGTTATGAACATTCCATGGGAAAATGTTTTCATTAAGATGTTATTTAGGTGAAAAGGGTACTCTAGTCAGCTACCAGTGTCACATTTGTGCAAATTTTCCATCTCAATTAGTTATACTCAGTAGTTATCCTTTAAAAATTTTTGTAAATAAACTTCATTTTTGAAGTTTTAGATTCACAGAGATTGCAATAATAATATAGTCTCCACATACTTCATATGAATTTCATCTATAATCAAGCATGTTGCACTTGTTACAATTAATGAACCAAAGCTGATATACAATTTTAAACAAAATCTCTGCTTATTCAGCTTCCCTTAATTTTTACCTGATATCATTTTTCTGTTCCAAGATGCTATGCAGGGTATCATATTACATCACTCCTTAGGTACCCCTTGTCTGTGACAGTTTTGGGGAGTGTTGGATAAATATTCTGCAGAATGTTTCTACTTTGATTTGTCTGATTTTTTTTTTCTTATAATTAGACTGTGTTTACTACTTTTTTAAGAACGGGCACTGAGATAAATTGTCACTTTTCATCACTCATATCAAGGGTACATAATTTTTTTTTTTTTTTTTTTTTTTGAATTGGAGTCTCACTGTCGCCCCGGCTGGAGTGCAGTGGCCGCTCCCGGCCACCGCAGTCTTGACCTGCTGGGGCTCGGCGATCCTTCCGCCTCAGCCTTCCAAGAAGCTGGAACTACAGGTGCGCGCTACCAAGCCCGGCTAATTTTTTGATTTATTGCAGAGATGAGTTCTCGCCTGCCCAGGCAGGTCTTGAACCCGCGGGCTCAGGCGATCCACTCAACTCAGCCTCCCAAAGTCGTGGGATTACAGGCTGAGCCACCGAGCCTGGCCAAGGGTACATCATATTAACATTACTTTTCATTGATGATGTTGACGTTGGTCACCTGGTTGAGATGGTGTTTGTTAGGTTCCTCTCTTGTTCAGTTACCCTTCACTTTTCTTTAGAAGGAAATCCACATTGAAGAAATGAAAGTTGTGCTCCACCTCCTTTAGGGCAGAATACGCACATAAACTATTAAGAATTTTTCTGTGTGGGAGATTTGTTTGTTCTTCTTTTTTTTATATGTTTATTTATAAAACTATAAATAATTGATACCAATATTTTATTGTTGGTTACTACTTATTGTGTTTCTCAAATTGTTTGAGCTTAGGTCATAGTGATCTTTTTCAGTTGGCTCCTGTGCCCCTTTGACATACCACCTGTCATTGTGTGTGTGAGTGTGTGTGTGTGTGTGTGTGTGTGTGTGTGTGTGTACTTTTTTACTTACTGACACTATAAAATACTTCAGAATCTCATATATTTCCTGTCATACTCCTACAATTAGTCATTTCTTTAAGGAACCCCAGTTCCTTTCATTGAATAATGGTGTTACAAACCAAGATCTAGGTGTTAGATATACTTAGGCTCTCATGTCTTCTAGATCTTCTCAGCTGGCAGCGGGAGAATGACCCTCAGTATTTAAGATATGTTGGTTCCAGGACCTACCTAATATTTTCTTGAAGATGTTTACATCTATTTTCATGAGAGATATTGTTACGTTTTTCCTTCTTATACTATCATTATCTAGTTTTGGTCTTAAGGGAAAATAAGCCCCATAAAATGAAGTAAAAAGTGTTCTCTGTGCTTCTATGTCTTGAAACATATTGTATCATTTCTTCCTATAATGTATCGTAGAATTTACCAGTAAAACCATCTGAGTACTTTTTTTTTTTGGAAGGTTATTACTTATTGATTAAATTGCTTTAATAAAAATAGGCTGATTCAGATTATCTATTTCTTTTGTATGAATTTTGGTCATTTATGTGTTTCAAGGAATTAGTTCAACTCTCCTAAATTATAAGATTTGCTGGCATTTAATTGTTCACAGTATTCCTTTATTATAACTTGATATCCATAGAATCAGTAGTGATGACTCCTTTTTTATTTCTGATATTGATAATTTATGTCTTCTATTTTCTTGATTAGTCAGACTATAGGATAACAAATTTCATTATTTTTTTCAGAGAGATATCTTTGAATTTTATTGATTTTCTTTATTGCTCTCTTGTTATCAATGTCACAATTTCCATTTCAACAAGATCAATGTTATTTTATGCTCTAACTCTATTTATATTTTTGGTTTTAGTTTTACATTTCTCTTTTTATTCTAGCTTCTCAAAGTAGAAGCGTACATTGCTAATTCAAGATTTTTCTTCTTTTCTAATATACATTTATTGGTATACATGTCACACTGTGTACTGATTTTATTGCATCACAAAAAAGTGATAAGTTGTATTTTCATTTCTTTTTATTTAAATATATTTCAGGTATGCTCTAATCTCTAAGTATTTTGAAATTTCCCAACTATCTCTCTGGTTTGATTTGTATTTTAAATACCTCTATCATTTCCAATTTTATTTATATTAGTCAGCTTTCCTTTTTTCTTAGTTATTTTAGCTAAATGTTTGTCAATTTTTAAATTTTTTTCAAAAAACAAACTCCTCTTTTTGTTGATTTTTCTTTCATTGTTTTCCTATTTCTGTATTTCACTTATTTCTAATCTAATCTTTATTATTTTCATACTTCTGGCAATTTTGGGCTTAGTTTACTCTTCTTTTTCTAGTTTTTTGAGGTGTAAATTCACGCTGTTTCTTTGACTTTTTTTTTAATGTAGGCATTCGTTGCTGCAAACTTCTCTCATAGTACTATTGGGGATATTATGCTTTGGTTTTGTTTTTCTGAAAATATTTTCTCATTCCTCTTTGATTACTTTTTTGACCCTTTGGTTGTTTAGCAATATTTAATTTCCATATATTTGTTATTAAAAAATTTTCTTTTGTTGTTGATTTCTAGTTATATTCCATTGTGACTGGAAATCATACATAGTATAATTTCTATCTTCTTAAATTTGTTGACTTGTTTTATGACCTAAGATATGGTTATGACAGAGAATATTATGTATGTCCTTGAAAATAGTACTCATTCTATTGCTATTGGGTAGTATGTTCTTTATATGTCTGTTAGGTTTATTTGGTCTATAAAGTTGTTCAAGTCTGCTATTTTTCTATTGTTTTTCTATATGGACATCTATCCATTATAGAAAGTAGAGTATGGAAGTTTCCTATTGTTGTACTGCTGTCTATTTCTACTCCAGCTCTGCCAATGTTTATTTTCTATATTTAGATGTTCTAATGTTGGATGTATATGTATTTATAAGTGTCATATCTTCCTGGTCAATTGGTACTCTTATCATTATATTATGTTCTTCCTTGACGCTTATGACAGTTTTTGACTTAAAGTTTATTTTATGTGAAATAAATATACCTACTTTTGCTCTCTTTTAGTTACAATTTACATGGGCTATCTTCTTATGTTCCTTTACTTTTAGCCCATTCTTAAACTTAAAATTAGTCTTTTATAGTCAACATATAGTTGAAATTTTTAAAATTCACTCAACTACTTTCTGTCCTTTGACTGAAACTCTTGATTTACTTATGTAAAATTAATAATTGGTACGAAATTCCCTATTAATTATTTTGTCTTATACTTTTTGTTTCCCTTTTTATCTCTTGATGTCTTCCTTTGTGCTTTATTTTATATTTTGTAGTGATATGCTTTTATTTATCTTTTTCTTTTGTGTCTCTTCTATAGGTATTTTTGTTACCATGAGGTTTACATAAACTATCTTATAGCTATAAAAGTCTATTTTAAGCTGATGACAACTCAATTTCGATTAAATGCAAAAACACTTTTATTTCTCCCACAACTGTTGTTTTTGATATCATAATTTATATGTTTTATACTGGGTATACGTTGACATATTTTAATAATTATAACTAATTTTAATATGTTTTTCTTTTGACATTTATACTTGAATTAAAAGTGATTAACACACTATCAGTGTACTATAATAGTATTTCTTATTTGTCAATATATTTACCTTTATCAGTGAGTTTTATACTTTCATGTTACTGTTTGTTGTCTTTTTGTTTTAACTTGAAGAACTTATTTAAGCATTTCTCTTAAATTGAGTCTAGTGGTGACAAATTCCCTCAAGTTTTCTTTGAGTATAGCTTTAACTTTTATTCATCTACGAACCATAGCTGTGCTGACTGAAGTATTGTTGATGGATAGTTTTTTAAATCTTTCAGAACTTTGAATACAATATTCTATTCCCTACTAGCCTGATAGGGTAGCAGTCTGATAGGTTATCAGCCTGATGGGCTTATAATTTCTTATGCTTTCATTTATGACTTTCTAAGTGTTCCCATGGTATGACAACTTACATTTCTTTTGCTACTTTCAAAATTGTCTTTGCTTTAATGTTTGACTTTTTAAAAAATTAATATTTTTTTTTGCTGAAGCCCTCTTTGAGTTAAGTTTTTTTGGGAACTTAGAACTTCATGTACTTGAATATCCATCATTTCAGTTTTTGGAATGGTTTTCTGCCATGATTTCTTTAAATAGGCTTTCTACCTCTTTCTTTCTTCTGTTTCTGGGATTCTCAGAATGCATATATTAGTTTTTTTGATGTTCTGTTGTAAATGTTAGTTTTTTTACTCTTTTTAACTATTTTTTGTTCTTGCTACATTAACTATATATTTCAAGTAAACTGTCTCCAAGTATACTGATTGTTTCTTCTGCTTGATGAAATTCTGTTGTTAAATTACTTTAGTGATTATTTCAATTTAGTTACTGTATTCTTCAGCCTCAGAATTCAAGTTAGTTTCTTTATATTTTCTGTCTGTTTATATCCTCATTTTATTTTTGAATAGCTTTTCAGATTTCAATTAATTGTCTGTATTTGTAGCTTGTAACTCAGTGATCTTTATGACAATTCTTTTGAATTATTTATCAGATAATTCATAGATTTCTATCTCTTTAGATTGATTATGGAAGATATATTTTGTCCTTTGATTAGGTCTTTGCAGCTATCTCATAGTTGTAACTTATATTTTCATTTTTTTGTGTAAAGATTCTTAAATTGAAATGTATTATTCCCAAATTTTCTTTTCAAGATTTTGACTTTATGTTTACTATTTGGAAAATGTTTCTACACAGGATTATAAATATAGTGTTACTGTATTTTTCCAAGACATTTCAATTTTTATTTTTAATCTATAGGAAAATTATTTTTCATTATGTTGCAAAACAAAGGTACAATTTTTTTATTTTATATAATAATTTGTCTTATAATTTATTGACTAGATTATGCTTCCCCCCCCAATCATCAATGCTAAATCAACCCTATTGCAAATTTGTGTATACTCAAGTCTAGTTCAGAGTAATCCACGCTGAAAAATAAACTGGATTTTTCTCACTTGTTAGACTTACTGGATAGAAGAACTGGTATTAAAATGTATTTCAACATATAATCAGTAATATATATTATATGAAAATTGTAGTTTTAAAAAAATTAACTTTTAATGAAGTGATACAATTATATTATCCAAAAAATTTTGGCATGATGTACTTAAATATGACAAATATTATAGAAAGTAAAGCTGATTTAAAACTCGTTGAAGTGACATTTTCATCTGAGATCTCAGAAGGTCACTGATAAATGTTAATTTTTTTATCTTATATTGAAATTTTTTAAGTAAGGGATTCTCCACTAAGTAACCTGATAACTAGTAATAGCAAGAAATATGACCATAAGACAATAGCATACATTCTTTTTTATAGAGAAAAGAAGAAGAAAGGAAAGAAAGAGTAATGAAAGAAGACAAACAAGAGAGGAAGAGTCATAAGGAAGAATTCACTTAAATAACATTGTATTTGTATGAAGTGGAACCTCAAAAATGGAATTTATTTATCAAAAATGTGTATTTGAAGAATTTACTTAAATAAAGTTGCATTTGTATTAAAGTGAACCTCAGCAATGGAATTTATTTATCAAAAAATGTGTATTTATTCTTGCATGTTTAAACTTCAAACTTCAGTCACTTTCAAAGTATTCTTTGTTTGATGCAACACCTATTGAGATGTTTTTTCCACTTGTCAAAACATTTTTTGAACTTGTCAGTTTTGATGTATTTTAGTGCTTTTGCCATTTTGTGTTTCACCTCTTCCACTTTGGCAAAAGGTTTCACATTGAGGACTTTAGTTAATATCATCTAGGAAAAAAACAACAAAAAATGTTGCTTGGAATGAAATTGGATGAATAGGGAGGGTAGAGAATGGGTGTCCTGCCACTTTTTATCAAAAGCTGCTGAACACTCAGCACGGTGTGGGCAGGTGGCCTTGTAAATCACCCATCATGAAATAGAAATGGGCAAATGCCTTGAAAGAATCTCAAAATAAAACAAAATTATTTGAAGTCAAACACAACCTCTAGTAACAATGCTAGCTGGTACACTGATTCTGAAGAATTATCCTAGAACACCTACCTAGTGGGGAAAGCCCATACACAAGGAGCCCACCCTCCAAAAATTAATTCCATTTTTTGGAGGGGTTCCCCTCATATAAAAACTTTAGATAGGTAGAGAGAGAGAGAAAAAAATGACCTCTTTAAGTGTCCTGTAGCTTGAGATATATCAGTAGTAGCAGCCAACTTATTGACACTCAAGAAGGAAGAGTGAGAAATAAGAGTAAAGAAGCAACCCACTCCATTTCATTAAGCCCTTCACAAAAATGGAGAAAGAAATGTTTGAACAGAAATTATCTGGACTAGAAACAAAGTATATTCTCTGAACTTATAAATATTTTCTGCATTTTAATTTTGTCTTTTGTTGAAAAATGCCATATTATTTTGCTGCTGTTTTTGTAGTTGTATGTAACCTAACGAGTGAGCATGCCTTCCTTAAAGGAGCCTGCCATTCCTTGTAAGCTTAAATTAAAATACGACTGTCAGCTAAGCCAAAACGACTTCAACTGGTTAACAGTTCTCATATAAGATAAGTTCTAAGACTTAGCATGGTTACTAGGACAATTAATTCAACAACATATGTAACTAGCTAAGTACTTCTGAATTTATTTAGTGATAATAACATTAAATGAAGTAATGTGAAAAAAGAAGGAAATTTGGAGGTAATTTAATACATCATTGGTATTAAACCCCATGTAACAAGAGCATTTACACTCACTAATAAAAGAAAAAAACAAAGATACTAATATACACAGAGTGTTGAACAAGTAAACAATTAACTTTATTTTAGTATTCTTCTTCATGTCTTTTCTTCCATTTTTTAATGTTTTTTTTTTTCTTTCCTCTTTCCATTCTTCTTCTTTTCTGTATAATAAAAAATGTTAGATATTTTCTTATGGTCATTAGGTGCTTGGAATGGTATTTGGAGGACAGTGACATAGCAAATATGTATGCAACTACACACATCCCAGCAAGAAATGAACATGGAAGTCAAGGGTATTATAAATAGGGGGTCAGAGAATCTACTGCATAAGGTTATTATAAGATTAAATTGTAGCCGGGCTCGGTGGCTCAGCCTGTAATCCCGTGCCTTTGGGAGGCTGAGGTGAGTGGATTGCCTGAGCCCGCGGGTTCGAGACCCGCCTGGGCAGGCGAGACCTCATCTCCACAATAAATAAAAAAATCATATGAGCATGGTAGCGCATGCCTGTAATTCCGGCTACTTGGAAGGCTAAGGCGGAAGGATCGCCAGAGCCCAGCAGCTCGAGGCTGCGGTGGCCGGGAGCAGCCACTGTACTCCAGTCTGG
>NW_007258090.1:377541-404492 GCF_000164805.1 Carlito syrichta | reverse complement strand
TGTATAGCTGGTCTAATTGTGCTTTTTTTTTTTCCTTTAGTTGGATTCTCACTCTTGTTGCCCAGAATGGAGTGCAGTGGCATGCTCACGGTCACCGCAGCCTCTACCTGCTGGGCTTTTGCAATCCTTCTGCCTTAGCCTTCCAAGTAGCTGGAAGTACAGACACATGCCACCACACCTGGCTAGTTATTTTGTGGTTTATTGTAGAGACAAAGTTTCACCATGTTGCTCAGGCTGGTCTCGAATCCTCTTGCCTTGGTCTCTTAAAGTGCTGGGATTACAGGTTGAGCAACCGCACCCAGCCTAATTGTGCATATTTATAAAACACACAGAAAAACTCTACAAATACAAGAAAATAATATCAAAGAGAAAGATGACATTTTTAACTTACTATGTAATTAATCACTTGTGAGAAACAAACCCACCCATTTAAAATCAAAGGATGGACACGGAGACATGGAGTACAGCAGAAGCAAGACTATAATGGTAGTCTGGCAAGATCAGGTGTCTGGTAGGCAGGCACACCCAGGGAAGCTACAGCAAACAATTCATCCTCAGTGCACAAATTTTTCTACCGATTCTTCATTGACTGAATACCTTGGGGTATGTACAGTCTTTCCGGGACGTCACCTAAGTTTCAACTTTTTTCCCTTATAAGGCTATACCTGGTTCCTTTCCTTAAGTCTATACTTTCTTAAGAATAGTGTGTTCAGGTTTCTTTTTTGATAAAGAGATTTGAGTTCTTCAGGGTATATTCCCAGTAGGGGATTGCGGGGTCATATGGAAGGTTGATATCTAGAGCTTTTTAGGAATCGCCACACTGTTTTCCACAGAGGTTGCACCAGTTTGCACTCCCACCAACAGGGTAGGAGTGTTCCTTTTTCACCACACACTCTCCAGCAACTGTTATTTTTTGTTATTGATAATTGCCATTCTGACTGGAGTTAGGTGGTATCTCAGTGTGGTTTTGATTTGCATATCCTTGATGATTAGTGAGGTTGAACATTTCTTCATGTGTCTGTTGGCTGCACGGATATCTTCTTTTATTGCAACATTGTTCACAATAGCAAGCACCTGGAATCAACCACACTGTCTATCAAAAGAGAACTGGATTAAAAAAATGTGGTACATATACACGATGGAATACTACGCAGCCATAAAAAAGAACAAAATCATGAACTTTGCAGCAACCTGGATGGAACTATGTCAATAATACTGAGTGACCTCTCACAGAAACAAAGATCTGAGTATCACATGTTCTCACTCATATAACAGACCTTGAACATTCATCGTAATACTATAGAAAAAGTACTGACAGTGGTGAGAAACTATGGGGGGGGAGGGAAGTGCGATTAACGGAGTCAATATCTGTCTGGACGAGGAGACACTCCTTATCAACAAGGGTGCCTGAACGAAGCATATTTGTACACCTAACCCTTAACTCTACCCCACAATATCAAAATAAAAAAAATATTGATATATATAAAAAAAAATAGTGTGTTGCTTTTTCATTGTCCCATTTCCAACTCCTGATTGTTTAGGAGTCTGTCAAGAGCTGATGGCTAAAGATTTCTATATCCGTCAGCCTGCTTAGACAGGTCTTGAAAATGGACCATCAGAATGTTTCTTACACATTCCCTCCTCTATTTTTTTTGTGAATTTTTGGTTTCATTTTTATTTTAGATTCTTTTCAAGTTGACTTAACATTTGTTGACTTTCCTCTTTATAATCTACTATAGATTCCATGATCATTATATTGTTCTGTGGGTATGTCATGGGCATTTGTTCGTTAGTTGCAGATTCTATAAGTTTCTGTGGTAAGCTCTGGACACAGGGAATAACACAACATCCCATTGCTGTTAATATTCCTGCCATAATTATAAGAGAGTTTAGGATCGAGGTTACCATTCCCATCCATTTCCTAAACTATCCTTTTAATTAGTTTGTGAATGGAATATTAATATTTGCATTTTCTGCTAATTCATTAGTTAGGGTTGTCAGTCCCTGTAAGGCTTTGGTGATGGATTCATCAGAGGTGGTTTTATTTGGTATTAAAGTACAGCATTTCCCTCCTAACATGACACAAACTTCTTTCTCTGCCAGGATCATGTCTAATGCAATTTAGTTTTCCAATGCTGTCTAGCTGGTGGCACACAGTTGACTAACTACCACCTGGAGGGCATCCCTGGTATAGTTAATAATCATTTGCTGATTATAATATACATAATTGGTCCAATCCATATTCTTATTAATAGTGGACTACTAGAAGAGTGATGACTTAAATCTGGCAGCTATTTGATTTTGGGCCTTAAATTCATTGGAGACTACTTTTAGGACTTCTATTGAATTTATGTACACATTGGCGTTAAAAGATCCCTCTAGAGCCCTTCGGTTTCGATGATGGGCACTGTTACCCTCAGCAGTTTGATAGAATGCCAATGTGAATGGGATGGCCAATTGGACACGTGCATTAGTTCCAGTACAGTTGGATGGCAACAAGTTGTACAGGCCTTTCTTTTCATGGTACCACCAAACATCCGCTCGTAGGATGTGCAGGCTAGAGTAGTTGTGCTTAACACACCAGTGACATTTAGGATATGGGTACAGGTTGACAGGTTACCTATGCACTTATTGAAATCTTCCCCCTGCCATGAAAGGCAAGAGGAATAATTTATCCCCCCTACAGAGAAGGCAGGGATCACCCTTGGGTCTGACCTCCGCAATGCAAGAAAGAGCAATGACAAGCTTCTGCAGGTTTCATTTCTCCACGCATCCTTGTCTTGGTATAGAGCCATAATGCAACTTATTTCTGCAGGCTCTGTATCCCATCCAAGAGGAAACGGAATTACCTGTGCTTGTGACTGTCCTGCAGCTCAAGCATAGCAATTGCTTTTGCTGAGCGCATGCACAGAGAATTTAACCCATTTTACTCAGGCATTGAAATCTCCATATCCTATTTTAATTTTAAGTGTTTGTTTTAAATTCTTGACTTCAACTATAGTTACCCTTTTGGGATACTATTAGGAGGATTGTTATTCCTCTGGCACTTGTGGTTGGTTTAGGCCTATTTGGTGTGTTATTATGAACAAACTTAAGGACTAGTTATCCTGGAGGGTCTTTTTCTTTGACATTTGCTCCTAATCCATATAACCAAGGTGCCACTTTTGGCTTTTGATTTAGGGCAATTGAGTTGTTAATAATTAAAAGTAGAGGGTTGCCTTATAACTTCTGACATACTTACTTCTGGTGGAGTGCTCTTAGAAAGATGTATTTTATTTTTTAAAGGTCTCCAATTTGGAATGACCACCCCAGGTTGACTGACCTTTCTTTCCATTGGGTTTTTCATCAGACATTATTCCAACTTGGACAGAGATGGCATTACTGTAGCCAATGCCTGGTTCTGGGCAAAGGTATTTTTCCATGTGTGATCATTGTTTCTGATTTCCTAAATCCCCTAAGGGTAGTACTTGACATGTAAAGCAAATGGTTTGAGGTGTTAGAGATTCTGTTATATTTATTACCAACTTAATTGGATATTTATGTGTTCCCTGCCAGTTCCCATTACCTTCCACCCCATTCACGATTATACTTTATATCCATGTTAAATACCAAATTTGAACCTGGCCCATGTTTTTATGGACATTTCATATCATGACCCTTCAGGATTTTCCATGGGACTTAGATACTTCCCACTGATCTTTGGGCTATATCATTTATTTATTCATTTATTAATTTATTTGAGTTGGAGTCTCACTCTGTCACCCAGGCTGGAGTGAGGTGGCACACTCACGGCTATCCCAGCGTTGACTTGCTGAGTTCCAGCGATCCTTCTGCCTCAGCCTTCCAAGTTGCTAGAAGTACAGGCTCACACTACCATGCCTGGCTAATGTTTTATTTATTGTAGAGATGCGGTCTCACCAAGTTACCCAGGCTGGTCTCAAACCCATAGTCTCAGGGCATTCACTCTCCTCGGCCTCCCAAAGTACTGGAATTACAGGCTGAGCCACCGAGCCTGGACCAGGCTTTTTTTGAGTTATTGGTTAACTCAAGTATAGTGAGTTTACCCTTTCTCAGCTATTCACACAGCAGTTTCAGTAGTCAGGAGTACTAGATAGGGAACTTTTTAACTTGGCTGGAGTTTGTCTTCCTTCCAGGTTTTTATGAGGACAAAATCACCAGAGCAGAAGGGATGGACAGCAAACTTGAGAGGCAGGGTCTGGGCAAGTTTTTTTTAACTTAAGGGATGATTAAGTGGAAGATATGGCCAGTATATAGGTTTTTAGAAAATAGCTTTTAATTTTCATAGTGGGAAGATCTGTAGTTTTGCCCAGGTATGGGAGTTCATACCGTAATTTATAAGGAGGCAAGCCCATATCTTTTTGTGGGACTATCCTGATTCTGAGAAGCGCAATTGAAAGGCACTTCACCCAGGAAAATTCAGTTGTCATTACTAATTTAGTATTATGCTTTTTAAGGGTTTTATTTATCCCTTCTACTTTTTCTGAGGAAGGAGGGCACCGGGGGTACAGTAATTTTATTGAATCTGTAATCTTTTATTATCCCCTTCAATGCCTGTGATATAAAATGACTTTTGCTATCCAAGTCTACATTTTCCACTAGTCTGAATTGAGGAATAATTTGTTCTAGAATTATTTTGTTTGCAATCCCTGCAGTGGCAGTTGCAAAGGAGAAGTCCTCCACCCAATCATGAGAAATGATCTATTATCATTAATAAATATCTTAATTTCCTTGTTTTTGGCATTTCTGTGAAATTTACCTGAATGTTTGGAATGGTATCAGTTCTGGGGGCCTTCGTCCTGCAGTTTGATTTCAAATAACCTTTTTATTTATTTTTACGGCCTTTATGTATTTGCCTGGCAATGGTATAGATGTCCAGGCATCCATACATTTTTAATATGGCATCACATGTAGCATGAGGACCCCAGTGGCTCCCTTTATTAATTTGCTAATCATTTCCCTTCCATCCAGAAGGAGCCATAGTCTGTCCCCATTCTAAACAGCTCCCAACCTGTTTAGTTTCCCTTCTTCCCCTCTAGTGAATTGAGGCATTAGTGTTACTTTGGGGATGCCAGCAATGAGATGCAAGAGGTTAGCCTTTTTTTTAGAGCCCCTTGTTTTGCAACCTTTTCTGCTAGCCTGTTCCTACGGCCTCCAAGGTGGTCCCCTTTTGGTGAAAAGTTACATGTACTACTGTTATTTCAGTTGATAGCAGGAGGCTTTTCAGGACCTCTTCGATTAGCTCCCTATGTACTAATTCCTTTACCTTGCTATGGATGAGACCTTGTTCTGTTTAAATCTTCCCAAAAGCCTGTAACCTTAAAGGCATATTTGGAGCCAGTATAAATGGTATTCTTCTGTTCTGCAAGAAGTTTTAAGGTTTGATTGAAGGCATACAATCTACAGGTTTATGCAGATCAACTGTTAGGCAGTCGACCCTTTTTACACATAAACTGTTGGTTCCTGTCAACAATTGCATATCCATTATTCCTCTTTCCTTCTATTATTCGGAAGGACCCATTTATAAATAGTCTTGCTTCATCAAGTAATAGGATCTTTTGTAGGTTCCTTCTAATTTTGGTTTGATATTCAGTTATATACAAGCAGTTCTGATCTATTGTCTCTGCGTTCTCATCACCTTTCCACAAGAAACTAGCTGGGTGTAGACAAGCATCTATGGGTAAAATTAGAAATCCTTTTCTAATAGTAATAGCCTCATATTTTAGGATTCAGGAATCTGTGAGTTATCTCCCTGCTTTTTGGTTGAGCATGACTCTGACCTGGTGAAGACTACTGATTATTAAGGCTCCCCCAAAGGTCAGTTTTTTACCACTGCTTGGATGCATTTTGGCCATTCTGGAGAGACAGGGTAAAGTAGTTTAGAAACAAAAGCAACAGGCTGCTGCTTTCTCCACTCTTCCCCAGGTTTGGGTTGGTACTCCTAGGGCTTGATTCATCATGGCAAACTACTGAAATGGCTTGTTTAGATATGTGAGAGGCAGGACAGGGGTTGTAATGAGGACCTGCTTTAAATCCTCTACAGCTTGTTTTTCTTCCTGAGACTATTGTAAGGGGTCAGGTTCTTCCCCTATCAGTTTCAGATACAAAATTTTTGTTCTTTGGGCATAAGATTTAATCCAGAGCTAGCAATAGTCAATTAGTCCCAAAAACTTTCTGAATTTTTTTCTTCACTTTGGGCTAGTCTCACTATGCCAGCTAATCTCTCTGGGTTTATTCATCGTTTCTCTTTGCTGATGAGATGTTCAAAATATTTACCCTCCTTTTCTACAAATTGTAGCTTATTTCTTAAAACTCGCAGCTGTTTTTGTCCTAGAAAGTTGAGCAAACTAATAGTAGTCTTTAATACTTTCTTCCTTTCCTTTCCAGAGATTAATAAATCATCTACATATTGCAAGAGGTGGGTCCCTGCCCCGGGCTGAAGTTCCTCCAGGACAGTTTCCCAAGATTTGGCCAAATAAATTTGAGGTTTTGGTGAAACCCTGTGGTAGTACTGTCCAGTGGTACTGTTGCTTCCTTCCAGTTGTAGAATTTTCCCTAAGGGAAAACATTTTAGAAACTTCCACAGGGACCTTGGAAGGGAGAGGGAGTTTTTCTATGTCTTTTTGTATTGTTCCAATTCCTTCCTTAGGTTTGGATAGAGGCTTGTTGGAGCAGCAGGTTTAGAACTTCCTTGAAGCCTGGAGCTCCCTGACTCAGAGGTCTCTGGCTTCCCTGTTCCCCATAAGGAGGATCCCAAGACTTTTCCTTGGAGACCATTCACTCGATCTTGAGAGGGAACATAGAAACTGTTCCTGGCAGCCAACAAAGAGCATGATCTCTTTCCTCCTGCCAGGATGTGGCCTTATCAGTAATATGGAGAACTAGGGTCTGGCACACCCAGTTCTCCTCTGAGCCAAACTATGGCCAGAAAACCACAGGTTTGCGAATTGTCTCCCTAGTTCAGACAAAACAACAGTGTTTAATGATCTTTTGTTTCTCTTTGTCTTTTGTTCTTTAGTCCGGGGACTGCTTCCCCATTGTTTTTTGTTTTGTTTTGTTTTTTTCTTTCTTTTTCTTCTTTTAATTTTTATTTTAAAATTATGGGGTACAATTCAGGGTTAAGTATACAAATATTCATTGTGCAGGTGCCCTTAATGATGAAGCTTCCCCATTGTTTTAACATTTCCTCCAGCGGGTTATCTGGAGAAATGTCCCTGGAGGGAACCTCATCCCTTCTTTCCCCACCTCCTGGGCCATTTACTTGGCCTTCCTTTGTTTCCCTAGGCCTAGAGTTTTATTCCCCATTTTTGGTTAGATTGATAACCCCAGTGCCTGAGTTTCCCTATGTACTTAACCCCATTTACTGGAGGTTTCTTGCACATGCTGGGACCTGCTTCATCTGTCTCTGCTGCCTCCCTTGCAGGAGAATGGAACCACAGATTGAGACTCCGCACTTAGTATCTAGGATACATCTCAGTCACACACATTTAACCTCTGAAAATGTCAAACCACCAATTTTCCTACCTTGGCTAATTCACAAGTTTGCTTGGTTACGACGGTGCCTGCTGACTCTCTCCCTGTGTTGCCTCCACTGTCTCCAACACAACTGTCTCAAGCTTATCTATGGTCCCACAGGCAAGCTGGGACACCCGAGCAGTGTAGACCACCTGAAAATCGGGTGAGGTATGCCTACTTCTCTGCTGGAGTCCCTCTCCCATGGACGCAGATAATCCTGGATCAGCCTCTAAATGGTGAGAAACAAACTCACCCAGCCAAAATCAAAGGATGGACACAGAGACATGGAATACAGCAGAAGTGAGACTTTAATGGTGATCTTGCAAAATCAGATGTTTGGTAGGCCAGGTGCACCCAGGGCAACTGCAGCAAACAATTTATCACCTAGCATACAAATCCCTCCTCTGGTTCCCCATTGGCTGAGTACTTTGGGTTGTATAATCTTTCCTGGATGTCACCTAAGTTCTGCTTTTATACCCTTATAAGGTTATCCCTGGTTCTCTTCCCTGATTAAGTCTCTATTTTCTTAAGAATAGTATGTTGTTTTCTCATTACCCGTTTCCATCTCCTGATTGTTTAGGAGCCCATCAAGAGCTAGTAGCTGAAAATTGTTAGCTACATCAACCAGTCTGCTGAGACAGGCCTTGAAAATGAAATATCAGAATGTTTCTTATATCACTGTTTCACCAATATATCACAGTGATTAATATATGCAGAGATGATAATTGTCCCCAATATGACAGTGCCTTAGAATAAATGATAAAATGAAGAATTTCTAGTTCATCTTTTACTTCTATTTCTGACATTCACTCTGGGCTTTAAAAGCATGATTTCATCAAATCCTAAAATATATGTCAAGTAATCATCTATAATCTATAAATATACTAAAACATGAGTATTTGTAGAGATTCAAGTACATGAACAACTTTATGCTTTTCAAGAGAAGGGATAGATAAATCTTATTGTCCTTTTTCCTCATGTTGAATAGTTTTACAGCTAACTAGCAATGTGAAATACAATATACACACACAGTTAGAAAAAAAGAAACATTAAATTTAATATTCCTGATTGAACATCAATAGTGGAGTATAGCGGAAAGAACACAGACTTTAGTTCAGAAATCTCTAGACTCAAACCTTGTTTAATGCTTATAAACTCTGCAACTTCGTTGAGTGCAGAGTCTCAGATTCTTCTGTGAATAAATAAGTCTATTGTGAAAGTAAAACGAGATGATCAATGTGAAGTCTATTGGATAGCTTAGCATACATGAGTGACTTCTTTGTTCTTATTCTTCCCTGGATTCTATATGGCACTGTTAGAGTTTTACATCCCCAATTCACTATCCAGTTTGCAACCAAATAAGGGATAGACACAAGAATTAGACAATTTGAGAGATCTGTTACAGATAAAGTCTAGATGGGACGATTCAGTTCACATGCAACCAAATGGGTTTGCTAGCACTTCCTGCCTGATGCCCCTCCACGAGTCAGATTCAGATCATGAAATTGCCTGATGAAAATACTCATTGGGAAGGTTTCAATCTGCAGAGCAGACACACATATGGAGAAAAACTGTGTCCCACTTTCTCAGGAGAAAAAGTTTAAGCTCTTCAATGCTTAAATATTTTATAGATTGATTCTCTCCAATTGAAGTGACCCAAACCTCTTACCAGCCAATCAATTAAGATGAACTCACTTTTTCACAGGGAGAAATAAGTAAGGAGCAGGAAGAGTCCTGCAAGATTACTCTGGTAAGTGGCCAACTATCTGGGCAATGCATGGAGCAAAGAATCAAGCATTCCCTCCAATACACAGGTCCAAATATATCTGCACTGGCTCTTTATTCTCTTTCTTACATTCTTTATACATTTTTACACCAGTCTGAATGCATTCTACCTCTGTTTTTCTAATTGTTCTTCACTTCTGTATCTAATCACAGCCCTTCCCTTATTCTTTGACATAGCTAAAATTCAAAATGTATCTTTCCATCTCCTATTTTTCTTTGCTTCTCAGTAAAAAATACTTGCAATTCGTATGCATCACAACTACCCATGCAATAAGAATTTACTTTTATTAAGAATTCACAATGTGTTAGGCACTGTACTAAGTATTGTACACTAATTATCTCATTTACTCCTCACAACACCTTATCATTAAAGGATGTACTTTTTGGTTCATGTTGAGTTAATTGAAGCTGAGAAATGTTGGCTAAGCTCTGGGTCCTAGAGGTCAGACCCGGACTAGACCCTGGTACTCATGCAGTCAGGGGCTTGGATTACTGACTTCCAATCCACTCCCTTTTTGTGAGGATGAGGTATAATTTTGTTCAGATGAATATGTCAGATCTGTGCTTAAACAGCTTATGTCATCCAAGAACATGCACAGAAGTAACACAAAAGAAAAATGATCTATAAACTATTAGGTGCATTTCACAAATAAGTTCCACCAGGTGGATCCTGTCACATTTGCCACTAACTCTATGCAACAATCACCTTAAACTACTCCCCCCCCCCTTCACTGGTAGATAATTAACTATGTTTTGTTTAGTATTACTTGTCTTAAATATTAATCTTGTACTCAGAGTCATAATTAGTAAATTCAGTGTTTACCAAACATCAATTTTTGTTACTCAAAGTTTTCTTAAATTATTTTCTTTCTCTCAGGAATAATTTGCAAATTGAATCTGTCATTATCACAATTCACCTGAATTGTACCAAATCTTGTATAGCTACAACCAAAACAATTAAAAAATGCAATAGCTCTAATCACTGTTAAACAGTACACTTGTGTGTTTATTGTCTGTCTGCTGCACTAGAAGTGTTTGAAAGTAAAGCGAGATAGTGAAAATCTGGTATGTGCTATTCATGCTATGTGTTCCCCATACTTCATTGCCCATAAGGGAAGACTAAATAAGGCATCTTTAAAGATGAGTTCTGAGCAGCTGCAAGATGTCTTTTCTGTACACTAATTTATGTGGCTAAAAGATAAGTAAATTAATCTTCAATATCAATCTACCAGATAGCAAGAGTCAAACCTGAAACACCACTCCCTTGGTGCAGGAAAGAAATCATCCTTAACACAGACTGCATTTTTTTAATGCATCCAGATGCACCCATGACAGATTTTGGCAATGAGAAATATTTTCAACCCCTGACAAACCTGCCAATTGCTTCTGCTTGCTTTTGTTCATGCCTTTTGATGAGAAGCAATTGCGATTAGACAAATCACATTGTCTATAATCTGGTCCCCTTCCCCTCAGCCATGATTCATTCTGACAAGGGAAGTTTAAAAGCAACAAGTAAAATATGATAAACAATATCCATCATTGCATAGGGGAGCCTGGCTAAAAGCTTTCTGTCACTATCAATAATACTGTTTAGTTTTCAGCTTCCCCTTGTATTGCGTTAGTGGCAAAAGTGAAATACTATAAGCAGCAAAGGTTCAGTGTGGACTACCTGTGAGATCTTTGACTTGAGCTGAATTGTGCTCAGTACCCTGCCTCTGGCCCTTGAAACAGCCCACAGACCTAATAGACATCAGCCATATTAGAAAAGTTGATGGGAGTAATCGAGACTCAGCTCCTCAACTCCGTCTTGGCTTACCTAATCAGCACCTTATTCTTCTTTCTGAAAAGCTGGCCTGAGTTTTCCTTGCATGCGTTGATGTATATGTGGTATTTCACTTGTTTCTAACATGGGTTTTTACCTTCAAATACTGCTTTATCCTGCTCTTCTAACTCTCAGGGTCTCTGATACCTAAGAATGGAATGTTCCATCTCCAACTCAAGAAATATGATTTTGTAAGGTTACATTAGCTACGGCCACCCTTTGAGTAAAAAAAAAAAAAATTATACTGCATGATGTATATGTGTCCAACAAGGACCTTAAAAGTTCCTTGTTGAAGCATTCACAAAAAAATTTATTTTCTGAGAAATGTTATTGTCAATCTACTATATATTTGAGTTGTCCATTTTTTTATTTCTTCAAAGAGCAGAATTTCACATCTCATTCCCAAAAAGCCTTTCTAATTTTTGTGGTTGAGTTTTGCCACAATGGTTTTTCAAATGCAAGTTACCTTTCTTGCATAATAATTAACAAAATTTACTTGATGCTCAGAATTAAAAAGTGACGAAATGACACACAGACAATGGAGTCCTAGAGTCCATTCCAAAATAATTAACTGGGTTCATGATCGTGTTCAATAGTAGATCTACATAGTTGAAAATTCAGTATGATTTTTAAAAAATAGTATTAGCAGTGTTTTTTTTCATGTTATCCTCTTTTGCTGATGAGGTAGTTGAGGCTAATAATGGTGAATAACTCATCTAACATTCCAGTATCAGACAATGTTAGGGCCAAACCTGAGTGTTGAATCACTAAATCCTGAATAGAGTCTTCAGGCCTTTACATGGTGTTATTTTTTTTAGATTAGAATTTAAAAATTTGTTAGTTTTTAAATACCTGGCTTTTTATAAAACAAATAATACTTGTCCTGTTTATGTCATTGATTCACTGTGAAGACATCAAATAAAATATTTATGATAATACTTTATAAATAATGTATCCTTATAGACACATATAATATTCTTATTGATAAATGTAGTAGTTGTAGAAGTTGTTGTTGTACTTGTTTTAGTAATACTCAAACAACCCTAGACGTCAATATGGAAATCTTTATTGTGCATAAAAGAATTTTTTAAATTTGACCACAGCAAAACTCAAATGATTATGATGATTTTAATTGTATTAAAATTTTCTTTGAACCAAATTTTTCATGTCAATCTATAGAAAAAAGATTTCTTTGATTTTCCTGATAGAATGGACTGATAGGTGCCTTAACTCGACAATGTCTTCTATGTGTTTCTTGGTAATAGTAGTTCGGTCACTCTACCAGTTGGTTTTTGCTCACTACCAAATCACCCCAAAACTCAATAGCTAAAACAGCAAACAATTATTTCTCACACTTCTGTGATCAGTTAGGTAGTTGTTCTTGTCTTGATTTCTTCAGGCAGCTGAAGGTTGGGCTGGGCTGGATTGTACAGCCTGACCCTGCTCACATAGTTGGTGTGTGTAGGCTGCTTGGCCCCAAGAATATTAGCAAGAACAGCTCTAGTCCATGTACTCTCTGATCCTTTTAAACTAGCCTGAGCGTCTTCCTAAGTTACTCTCAGGGATTCCAATGCTCCAAACAAGGCAATATCCAATAGCAAGTACTTTTCAAGTGTCTTTGCCACATTTTCTAGTGTTCTGTTGACCAGAGTGAATCATAAATCAGGGCCAGATTCAAGGGGTAGAGGCATTGAGGCAGCCATGTCTACAAATCCTCCATCAAATTTGTTCTTCTCTCTGATGCCCAGAGGACTGGTTGAAAGCAGTTGTTGAACATTTTTATTGTGATTATCCCCACACAGAAATGTGGGGTGTACAAGGAATCATACTTACAAAGCCTGACCCTGTAAAGATAAAGTATTCATAAAACAATGAGAGATTGAAGCAAAAGAAAATAGAATAAAATTATGGAAAATCTGGAGAAGGTTAATGTGTAATAAAAGAATTCCAGAAAGTTATACTTAGTGAGGAAACATAGGAATGACTTTTTATTTTATTTGTTTATTTATTTTGAGTTGGAGTTGCACTTCGTGGCCCAGGCTGGAGTGCAGTGGCACACTTATGGCCATCCCAGTGTCAACCCGCTGGGCTCTGGTGATCCTTCTGTCTCAGCCTTCCAAGTAGCTGAAACTACAGGCATGCACTACCATGCCCAGCTAATATTTTTTATTTATTGTAGAGATGAGGTCTCACCATGTTGCCCAGGCTGGTCTTGAATCTGCGGGCTCAGGCAATCCACTTGCCTCGGCCTCCCAAAGTGCTGGGATTATAGGCTGAGCCACCGAGCCTGGTCAGGAATGACTTAAACAAAATTATATTCTATTAGATTCCACTAATATTTTTTCATTGCTCTAGCCTGACTGGTTTATTTGTTAGATAAAACGGTGTGTGCATATATATGCATGGGTATTTGTGAAGTTCTGTGTATGCCGACCAACTTCAGACACCATCACTCCCTTCTCTAAAATATCTATGTTGCACTCAGTGTCAAAGCACTTGACATGTCAAGGCACATGTGCATTATCTCACTGGGTTCTTATGGCAATCCATGAGGAAGGCATTATTTCCACTATGAAAAGGAGAAATAGTAGAAAGAAGACCAAGGGAGTCAGTGGGATAATACACATGTCTGAAAAGGAGGGGGACTCTTATGAGGCAAGAACTATAGGCACAGTCTTAGTAGAGAAAGTAATTTCTATATGCATAAAGATCATAATAACTCTTCATGCATTTATTCAACAAATACGCATTGAGTGTCTACTGCTACTATCTCTAGAAACAGGAAGCTCACATTCTAGGGAGAAGGAAGACAATAAAACATTTTTTAAAAGATTTTTTCTGGAAAATGATAAGTACTATCAAGAAAAAATTGTGATAATGTGATTAGATAAAGAATTCCAAGGCAAGAGTGTGTATTCCAAAAGAGATGGTGGGTGTAGTGATTTGCAAAAACAACACATTCAAAATAGCCGGTTTTGCATTTATGGGTTGTGCAACTTTAATTCACTTACCTAACTTTGATTTTATTTCTTAATCTATAAAACAGAGATGTTTGTTTTGGACTATTTTTTCCTCAGAACTTATTAGACATCAAATGAGATGACGGAAGTGAATGCCATTTGTACGGTTATATCATAATCTACTATTGTAATTAGCATTATTGCCATCATTGTTATTATTATAGCAATCAAAGTAGAAGTTAAGTTAAATTCTGGATGTATCATAAATTTGAACTAAAAGAAAGCAGGACAGTTAAACACTGGAGTAGTAGCAATCTGAGGAGGTTCAACAACAATTTGCTGAATTAGACTGTAGGGCACTGAGAGTACAGAGCAGGATTATTCATAGCTGATGTAAGCTAAAAAAAAAAAAAAAAAAGTAGGTGCTCTTCTTCAACTCTGCCAAGACCTTTCAGCTGTACTGAAAACCTAACAGTTCTTGTTTCATGGAATAATTATGTCGTTTTTATTTTTCTTGGTCTCTGGTGACTTAATACTGTGGGTCACCAGAGCTTAATACTTTGGACTTTTTTGGTGATTTTCAACATTACATAGATATTATTACACAAAAAACAATGCCCTTTGAAGTGATAATGTACAGAAAATATCCAAGATATGTGATTATATCTTTGTTTAGTACTTGGTTGCAGAAGCCCTAGGAATTTCTCATAACTTGACAGTAAAGTTGGTTAGCCACTGATTCTTTTGCTTGTTCATCTTAGATTTTGGTCAAACTATTTTCTTAAATAGCAACATAAAATGTGTTCAATGTTAATAACAGCAACATTTACTACACACCTATTATGTACCATGTGAATGCATCCCTTTGTAAAATAAATTTTATTGTACATAGTTAAGGTATACAATGTGATGCTGTAAGATACACATGTATAGTGAAATGGTTTCCACCGTGGGACAAATTAACATATCCATCCTCTCACATGCCAGCCCTTTGATCCCCTGTGGTAAGACCAGCAATAACCTTCATCCTTCTGAGTTTTAGCATACATAGCAGGAAAGCGTGGGCAAAAACGTTGACATTCTCGGATTGGATGGAATGTATGGAATATCTCATAAATAGTGCTGTCACCAGATAAGTACTACAGAAAGGGCAGTGGTGTTTGTCGTTTGGGTTCTGGTTATTGTTTCTAAGGCACCTGTGCTTCACACTCTGGGAATTATGGGAGAGGTTCTTTGTACTCTCGTGATTGTAGCCCTTTTCTAACCAACACCTACTGTCTCATGAGATTTTGCCATATTTGCAAGCTATACTATAGTACTGCTTAAAATACCTTTTACCTGTTCCTGGCTACCCCTCTAAAATGTCTCATCCTACGTAAGTATTGATGCACAGGGCTCAAGCCACATGTTTCTGATACTAATAATAGTATCAGTTTGAAAACTGTATCAGAGAAGTCAGATTGTAGAACTTGTTTTTATATAACTTTAGGCCTTTACAATAATAAAAAGATAATTTCAGTTATATGAAGCTTATATTGTAAAAGCTTTGAGGGTTTTACGTTGTGGCTCATACCTAAAGCAAATATAAAATAGAAAACAGCTCAGTGATCTGTTGAAATGTATTCTCTCAACTAAATTATTTGTTTTTAACATAGCCATAACCCAAGAAAGCAAAATTCCCTTAAAGACAAGATCAGGAAGATGGAATCAACTCTCAGCCAATGGGGGCACTAGTATTCCACCACTAGGAGTGTTGGGACTGTAATTTTTAGACCACCTACCTAAAGTTTATTGCAGTCTATTCTAAATGTGGTTATTATTTCACTGAAACTCAATTCCTTTCTACGCAACACGTGTACAAAATCCATGTTCATTGTCAAAGATATCAAGACAATAGATTTGACAAAAAGCAGAGAGAATAACCTAAATTCAAACCCATAGTTTTACAATGGTGTGGATATCAGGGGGTGTGGGGTTGGGGTGGGGGTCTTAGCAATCTGCTGTTGAAACAGAGGAGAGTGTGTGCTTAGTTTTTCCCAACTGAGCTAGAAGGAGATTACACTGAGTCTGGCATTGGAGGACAAGTAAAAAAAATAATAATAATTGATGTAGGAAAAACAGAAAAGCCAGGGACTTTTCACAGAGAGAATAGCAAACACAGAATCATAGGTGTAAAAGTTTATGACTTATTTAGGATAAAATAGTTCTCTGTAATGACAACAAAGGATTTTTTAGGAGTCTATTGAGGGGAAGTAGCTGAAAAATACAGAAAAGGAAGACAAAACTTATGTTACAGATCAAATTTAAAGACTTCAATGCCAATGTAAAGTTTTAACTCTAGCATCCAGGTAACACCCAAAGAGAATTAGTTAGAGAATTCTTAACAGTATTAATTTTATTTTGAAGTAAATTTTTATGAGAAAGATTTGTTATTATTTATAAAATCTGTTCATATATACCTATCTAGATTGAATCACACATTTCTGTGAATTTTTTTGAACAGCTTCCAGACAGTGGATCTAATTGGGACTGAGATCTATTGCTGAAAAAAATTCCATAGCAAATTATCATGTTTTCTAATACCATCTTGAGTTTATATGTCATTTATTTCTCCCAAGTTGTTCAGAGCATTACACATATATCACTGAATTTTTCCTAATGTTTCTGAGACATAATTAGGTGTGTGTATTACAGTGCTTATTTTATAAATATTGACATCTGACATATTGGCTATAGAATCTGCTTAAGATAACACATCACCACAACTGTTATCAAATGACACATTATTATCAGTCATTTTGCCTACGAGTCATCATGTAAATAAAAAAAGTTATAAGTATTTATCTCTAATTGATTGCATACATTGAATATTTTTGCATTGATTTTACAGTTTTAAATTAAATTATACCAACACAATGTACACATTTCAGGTACTACAGAAAAAGTATAAAGAAGAAAAAGTAGAAATAGCACAAATCTCGTTACTAATATTATGAGAACATTCTTTATACAATGTTCTGTGTAACAGTTGCAGAATTATATGACTTCAGGGTCAATAAGGTGAAGTAAATATTGAAGAAACTAGGTGCAAGTCAAGGTGAGTCAAGGTGCCCAAGAAGAAACAGGGATAGTAGACTCTGCCTTCATGCATTGGGATTTAGGATTTAAGTTAAAACAATAGCAGAACCCTATGTAGAACAAGCAATTTACATCTGTAGGTAAATTTTGTCAAGAACAGTGAGTTAACAACTCCTGAGCATATCTGTACATTTATATAGCTATGAGATTAGATGAACTGACAGAAAGATAAGCAGATACATAGACTAAAACAAATTTATAAGAATGGAAACATTCTGTATTATTTTAATAAACATTATTGAAATAAGTTTTATTTTAATCTAACAGAATTTGAAAAAAATAGCTGAAAAAAAACTGTTGACTTCCATCTTTTCTAAACATTTATTTCCAAAAAAGACTTCAAATGTAATAAACATGATTATATATTTAAAAAAAGAGGAGCCACCATTATATTTCAATTTAAATCTCTGTCTCAATTTACACAGTATTCGTTTACCATGCTAATTTACTAAATGAAAAAACAACACTCTTACATCTCTCCTTCCTCACCTCTTGATTTTAAATTTATGTTTAGTTTGCATTATATCAAAGTTATATTCAGTTTTACAACCATTGTTATGGTGTAGCTCAAGTTATGTATTTAAATAGATCCATTATATAACTGAGCCTCTCTTTAAAAATGTTTTCATTCCAACATTGTTATTTTCTTGTTTGATTGAGTTTCATCTTCATTGAGAGCAAAACAGTTCTTATACATATGCATCCTTTATACCTGAATGACATCTTAGTACATACAGAAGTATTCGGTTATGTTCTTGCCCTAGGAATTTCATTAAAAACGCCTCACTGTTTCCTTGCATTGAGTATAGTACACATTTTCTTTTCTTACCATTGCATCTCTGTTTATCTATCGAGGGGTTAGTTATTTTATTGAATATATTTTTTCCAAAAATAATATATGGGGCTTGCATTCCATAGGTTCTTTCATATTTGAGGATATCTTCCTTTTTACAGTAACAAAATTTTAACTAGGCATTGAATATTCTTGGTTCACATTTTCATTCTCTAAGAAACTGGTAGAAATTATTTCATTGACAGATTTCTGGCATTGATTGTTGTTGCTGAAAAAGTATGAGAAAACTATTTTTCACTACTTTTAGGAAACTTGATTTTTCTGCTTAGTTTACAAAAAACATGTTTCTCCATCCTTCTCCCCTTTCCCTTCTTCCCTTTCTTTTCTATTTTCTGGACTTGATGTGCACATAATTAGATTATAGATTAATCATTTAGGTTCATGAAAAACACATTAGTCCGCATATGGAACACAATCATTTATTTAGCAAATTATTTATTTAGTGTATTTTAGTAAGTGCACATGAGCCTCCTATAAAAAAAAAAAAACCAAAAGCCAGAGGCTTGAACATAACCTACATCTCACTATTTTGTTTTCTCCATACCATTCCCAAGCCCACACCATGGGAGGTAACACTCAATGCACTCATGTTCACCAGTTCTTTGTGTGTCTTCTTATATAGCTTTATTACATAAATATTTTTGCACGTCTTATATTAGTTGTTTTTAGCTTTACAAAACAGTGCTGTCTACAGTCTTTTAGGATTTACATTATTCGTTTAAAACTATAACATTCCTAATGTTCACCCATATCATTGTGCAACACTGTTATTAAATCCACTTTGAGTTGTGTAACATAATTCATTCATTTATTTTCTTTTGATACACCTTAAGATTATTTACAGATTTCTGCATTTATGAAGCACTGATAGGAACATTCTTGTTCAAATTTTTGAAAATTCTAACAGAATGAGTGTAAAATTTCCATTGTGGTTTTGACTTGCATTTTTTTTTTAACAAATAAGGATTTTGATATCTCTCTATATGTTTATTTTATTTCTTTTGTTTTGTCTTGTAAAACACCTATTTATATCTGTCCATTGTTTTGTTGTTTATGCTTTATTCATTGGTTTGCAGTAATATTTATGTATGTTTTAATTGACTTTTTTATTAGTTGCAAGTATTAAAAATATTTTTCTCCATATTTTTCTTCCTTTTGAAACTTGTCTTTTTACTTTTTAGATCCTGTGGCTCTAGTAAAAGTTTTCTGAAGGAATCAGCATCTTGATTATGTTGTTTTATTAGTGGCTGAATTTAGCAACTTGTAGCTGAAAACAGACTATTCAAAAAAGAGCCAGTTTATAAGCAGAAATGAAATGGAATAAAGATGATATAGACATCAAGCCTTGTGGTTTAGAAAATCCGGTTATTTCCAATCCCCTTTCCCAAATAAGGTACTGTCATCATTCTATACAGAAGCAGAACGAATAGAATCTCTCAAGGATAGATGGATGAATAGATAGATAGATAGATAGATAGATAGATAGATAGATAGATAGATAGATAGATAGATAGATAGATATAACAAGTTATTGACTCACTTGATTGATGATGGAGACTGAGAATTCCCTCTATCTGTCATCTGCTGCTGGAGACTCAAGAATGTCAGTGGTGTAGTTCAAAGACCTGAGATCTGGAGAGCTGATGGTGTAGATTCTAGGTCAAGTCTGAAGGCTGTTCCAGCAGTCAAGTAGACAGTGAGCAAATTCTGTTTTTCTCCTTTTTTGGTTCTATTTAGGCCCTCAACATATTGGAAGATACCCATTCACATTGACTAGCGAAATCTGCTTACTCAGTCTACAAGTTCAAATGTTATTATCTTCCAGAAACACCACATGGACACACCCAATAATAATGTTTACCAGATATCTATCTGGGCATCCCATGGCCTAATCAAGTTGACACATCAAATTAACTATCACAACTATTAAATGACATTTGAAATTATTTTGCAACATTCTTTGTTTCATGAATACCAAAATTTTAAATTAAAAATTTAAATTTAACTTAAATTTTAAGTTGATCTTCGAACAAAATGAGTTTGAATCGTGTGGGTCTACTCAAATGTGGATTTTGGAAAATACATATATTGGAGATGTTTTAGCAATTTGAAATAATGTGTAAACCGTGTAACTACAAATATTTTTAAAAGAAGATAGAATTAGGTTTGCTATAAATGCAGAAAATATATGCAGATACTAGTGAATTTTATCATTTATTACCACTAAATACACATAAATCTATTATAAAAAGTTAACATTTATAAAAACTTATGCACACAAATGCAGGTCATACATCATGCCATTTTCAGTTAAAAGAAATGTAAACAAATATAAAGAGGCAAAATTAGATCATAACTGCATAACATTAATTACAGTACATATTGTGCTACTGTAATAATTATATAACCACCTTCTATTGCTATTGCTTTGACTTCAAGCTATAAATGCAAAAGCAATAAAGTTAGATAGAAACTACAATGAATTTCTGCAGTGATACAAAGTGTACCTGCCTCTTCTGTCTCCTTTTTCACATCTTCCCACTCTACCACCCCTGAGGCAGCAAGACCAAACCGTCTTCCTCCTCCTTTTCAATCTACCCAGTTTGAAGATCATGAGGATGAAGACCTTTCTGATAATACACTTCCACCAACTCAATAATTACATATTTCTCTTTCTTATGATTTTCTTAACTTCTTTCTCTAGTTTACTTTATCAAAAAAGTATAGTATCTGATATATATACATACAACATAAAAATATTTGTTAATTGTTTTTATATTATTGGTAGGGCTTCTCGTCAACAGTAGATCATTAGTTCAATGTTTAGGGAGTTAAAAAATTACATGTAGATTTTCAACTGTGGGGAGAAGAGATCAGTGCCCCTTAACTTTTGAGTTGTTCAAGTGTCTTTATTAAAGATCAGATTAGAGATTGAAGAAAAGGTAATCTGGGGAGGCATGTGAATGGACACAGGAGGGAGTCAGCAGAAAGAGATCTATGGTTTGCATTAATACCCACCAGAGTAGGCACTGACAACCAAGTCAACAAAATGCCACAAACAGTCAACACTAGCCAGTCCTCGTCATCTTCTTACATCTTCTTACCATAGAACTGGCACGTGTGCAGAATGACCATGGTGAGAGTATGTGGCCGTATAAGAGTTCTACAGACAGCACAAAGTCTACAGTATAGACCATAAAGGGACTAGAAGGGAGCCTAAGCCTCTGAGAGCTTACACTGATCACACCAGACTAAGACACAGTCATGTAAGCTAAGTACTCATGCTGTTTTGTAAAGTTGCTGAGACTTAAAGATCAGTTTGTCATAGCAGCCAGTGTTACTTGACTAATAGGGAATATTTCTGAGTTTTTCTGCACATACCTTTATACAGAACAAATATCTATGACTCCTAGTCAGCAAAAAGATATCACAACTATGGAGCTTTTCTCTAGACAGAGAACTTGATGTATTCCAATGGGACACATGATTGCTTCTTTGTTCTTTCATTCATAAGATATTAATTAGCCACAGAGGAATAAAGCCATAAAATGGCTTATAGCTTAGTGTAGTAGTACTCTGACTCTTCATGTTGACTAGAACTCTGATTAACTTTTTAATTAGTCTTATAACTTCCTTATTGAAATATATTACCAAATAGTAAATACTGACCATCAGCAAGCTTCTGTGTCATAGATGGTGGGCTATCAGAACCTGCAAGTTAAGACAAAGCTGCTTAGAATACCATACAAAACCTTCATGATTGACGTTTGCCTAGTCACTCCAGACTCATCTCTGAATGGACTGTGCTTTCATTTTACTCTTCCACAAGACCAATGTAGTAATAGTTTTAAAGTCATGTCTGCCATATAAGCCATATTTTTGCATCACCATGCCCCTGCTTAGACTGTGTCTTCTACCCTTAATGGGTTTCTCTCCACTGGAAGGCAGTGACTTGAAGATTAAAACTCAGCTCAGGAGTCAATTTTACCAAGAGTTCTCTGAAGTGTATGCATAGTAAAAATGTTGCTTTAAGCCAATGGGGTTACAAGTTGACCCAACCACAAACAGGATGGAGGAGTATCTTAAGAATGATACCTGTGCCTTTTTTCACCCCTGTGCTTCCTCAAGAAAAGCAGGAGTATCAGGAAGAAGGGAGTTGAAGAACTAGGGCTTGGAGTCCATTTTAGCTTTCCTACAATACCTTGAAAATCTTTGCCGGCATATCTATCAAAAAGGGGTTGAAAATATGAAAAGAGGAGAAACAAATTGAATTTTCTGAAGAAAAGCTTAGGCATAATTTGGTGACATGAACTTTAAAGATGGAAATGCAAGGAAAGGGTTAGTTACAATGTATACTTTTAACCTATGCTTTAATCCTTTTCTGATTTATCAGCTGGGAGGTTAACTTTTTTATTTCTGAGCAAGTTAGCAGATATCTGAGTCTGGTATTAGAAATTAACAAAGTTCAGATGTGACTAAGTGAATTTCTCTTTGTCATTCAGTGTGTGATGGTCAACAGAGGTGCAGGGTTCAGTGATCACTTTGCAGCTCTCAGTTTACCCTATAAAATGAGAATAACACTGTTAATATCACAAGCAAGAGGCTTACTTGAACCCAGGAGTTTGAGACCAGCCTCGGGAAAAAATGAGACCTTGTCTCTATAAAAAAATCAAAACATTAACCAGGTGTGGTGGTGTGTGTCAGGTCCCAACTAGGGAGACTGAGGCAGGAGGATTGTCGAAGGCCAAGGCTGCGGTGAGCCATGGTTGTGACACTGCATTCCAGCCTGGGTGACAGAGTGAAACTTCAACTCAAAATTTAAAAAATAATAACTCATATTAAAAAGTGATACATGTAAACACTAGCTTGTAATAACTGCTTAATACACGAAGACCTCACTTAACATTGTTGATAGATTTTTGGAACTATGACTTTAAGCTAAACAATATATAAGGAAGCTAATTTTACTATAAGCTGATTAATATAAATAAGAGTCAGTTTCCTAAGACTTCATTTCTGGTCAAAGAAACATCACCAACCTTCTAAATAAAGACTCAAAATACTTCTAATATTAAACCCTGAAATGAATGTGAACTATATAAGTTTATAAAAAGATTAATAAAAACAAGTAAGATAATTATTTACTCAATTATTCCAGTTCAGATTTGCAGGTGGCCAGAGCCTGTCTCAGTAGTTCAGGGCATAGGATGGGCACCATCTCTGGACTGGATGTCTTCTCATCACAGAAATAGACCTTATCAGTTACCTGACTTTGAAAATGTAATGTGCCATCTCCGAGGCTGGCTCTTTGTTGAGAATTTTTTCCCACAAGATTAAGTGCCTTATACTGGTGCCGGAAAGAACAAGAACCTCATTAATATGCACACTCTGTCTCCTCTCTTTTTCTTTTCATGAAAACACGTCTGCTAATGGCAATTTTCTATTTACAAACTTCCTTGATTTTATATTTGCCATAGAATAATGCATACTAGCATCAGGCTGGCGGAGCTTTCCATTGTCTCCAATGTGTCCCTTCTTCTGCCCCATATCCCAGTCATATAACTTCACTTGACTAATATCACAACATACCCCCGCCAGTCCCTTTATGAGGCTGTTTGATTCACTCATTTCCAGATCTTCAATCGTGTTTTTTCTTCATGGTACAATTTAGTAGCTACCTTTCTACTCTGCCTTTTCAGACTCCCTGCCACCCATCCTCAAAGTAGTTTGAAGGTAATTTATTTCCTGAATGGAGTGATAACTTTAATCAACCTCAGTGTTTTGTATCTTCTATTAATTGAAGTATACATCTAACTTTCAGATTTGAAGGAATGGGAAACATAGACTTCAATCTCACTCATTTCAAACTCAGGCCTTGAATGCAGTAGGCACTCAGAAGATGTTGTTGAATAAGAACTAAAAAATGAAATGGAAACCAAAGACTTTGCTTTATTTTTGTTTCAATTTTTATTTTACTTGGCAGCTCATCAGAATATACTTTAAAGGTGAACTTCACCTGGAAGGAAATATACAGTTTAGCACAGAGTAATTCTTACTCACCTTCGTCCTTCACAAAGCTTTCCCTCAAGCTGTGATCCCTCTGTAGGTAATTTCATGTCAATACATATGCAGTAGGGTAAGTACAACCCAGGGGAGAATGAGATTTCATCCCCCTAGGGAAGCATAGCAGGACGCTGAGCTATGTAAACATCTACTACTTTATTATTATTATTATTATTATTATTATTATTTGAGGAAATTTCACCAAGGTATTTCAGATTATCTAGATAATTTCTTTGAGAATTTCTGTGTTTTAGTTCTGCTCTCCAATTTATGCCATTGACTTTTATTATTTTATCCACATTTTATACATTGAAGATCAGATTGTAGCAATAATAAGGAAATCTATTTATTTGAACCTGGAGGCAAAATTCTGAATATATATTCTTCTCTAGTAGACCCTAACTATATAGTCTTTTCCCAGAATGGGTTTTATTAGATTTCTTGGAAGAAAGCAGAAAAGATTTGCTGAATTACATCTCTAACTCACAAGCAGACAGAGAACAGTCACAGCACTTTTGAACGATGCATGCATGCAGAGAAGTCATTTAATATCTTTCCTGAGACTGATATATATATATTTTCTGTGTGTTTCTAACTGATATCTGAAAGAATGAATTTTCCTTATTTATATAGAAAAGTTTTGAATATTCTAGCCATTTGTTTTCATCTCTAAGATAATAACAGTTATTAAGAGTGCATGAGTATACACAGATTTGAGTCACGTGTGTGAATGCATCGATCTTCTGTGACAGCCTCATGAAAGAAGGTCCTACTGTATTATTTTCTCAGATTCACAAAGGTTCAGAAGTGTTAAGTGACTTCTTCCAAATTATGGCTACTGATGGTGCACTGATGTACTAATGATTCACCCTGATTTTGTAAGTCTTGATCTGTGTTTCTTTGTGCTGCACAGTCCAAAAAGTAGGACTATCAGGATTCAGAAAAAAAATGAATCAGTCCTAAAAGTAGGATGCTAGGAATCAGGAAAATAAATATATATATATATATATATATATATACACACACACACACATATATATACACTGCGTTGTACCCCATCGTTCCAAGCTTCCCTTTAAGAATTTGATCTAATAACTTTTTTAAAAAAGATGGACTTCTGTTTGTGGGCTGTCAATTATGTAACTATGGCTCTGCCTTGTTGAGAAACAGTCTGATTATAACATAGTATTACAAATCTACTGATATTACCTAAAGTTGAAGACATTTGCATTATTCTCCAGTACCAACATATTAAAAATTCAGACTTATCACAGTCTTTCTAGCAGCTGTCTGTAACCTTACTTGTATTGGCTGACCTTTCTCCAGCTTCAGTTCTTAAGCCCTCATGCCCCCCCAACTCTCACGCTCTCTCTCTCTCTCTCTCTCTCTCTCTCTCTCTCTCAAACACACACAAGCTACACACAAGTCACACTGCAGCCCAACAAAACTTTCTGAAGTTCTTATCATTGGGCTCTTTTAGAACTTTGTGCTTCATCATGAAAAAAGCCCGAACTAGGAGAAGCTGAAGCTGGTATATTTTGGGGGTGTTTGAATCCCTGATTCCAATTTCTGGAATTCCTCCACCAGTCCAAAGGAAAGAGGAAGGTAAAAAGAAGAGGGTCAAGGTGCACAGAAACTCTCTGATTAAAGAGGCTTCAAAAGCTGCCATAAACTTTTCTTCTTGATCTCAATTGCCAGCTAGACTTTACTACCATGGCCGTCTGCAAGGGATGCTGGGAAATGTTTTCTTCTAAGTGTTTTTGTGCCTTTCTTCCATTATTAGAGAAAATGCTAAAAACAGATATCAGGAAATGACTAGCAGTTTCCTTACTCAACTCTTGGGAGGTGGAAGCAGAATAGGGACACTTTCATATTTAAATTAAGATGAAAAAGTCTGCTGGCCGCCGGGAAAAGGATGAGAGAAGATATGATAACTGAAAGAGCAGTAGTGCATTGGGAGAGACCTTAAGAAGACAGAGGTATAAGGGTAGGTGACAAGAAGGCACTGGAAGGATGTCCAGTATTCTGCTTTGGTGACCAGCTTTTCTTTCTGTTATGTCTTAACATGTATTCTTCTGGAAAAGAGCAGCTGATATTTACTGTGCTTGAGACAACCAAGGAACATCATTCTTCTTTTTACCCATTAATTCATCCTAATACTTTGAAGAATTTGCACCATCACTACCCTGTTTACCAAGCGCTCTGCCATCTGTTTTTCAGGAGAAACTTAGCCCTGAATTATTTACTACTGTCCACAACTCACAGGTTCAATGAAGAAATGTTTACCAAGCACCCACTTTGTGTCAAATACTGAGTAAGGGTTTTGGACTAAGAAGTGCCTGCAAAACACTCAGCACCTTCCTTTCCTGAGTCGATGTCTTCATCCTCATCTTGTCAGTTGAACTATCTTAGGTATCAAAGTCACAAACTCAGTCACCTCTTGAAACTGGCTCTGTCTCACTCCTGAGTCAGCACTCGTGTTGAAATGTCAACTCATAAGAGCAACTCCTCAGCCCATCTCACACTTCGTTCCAACTGGGTTCATCCATCTCCCTCAACTGTCCTATTTAAGCACAAAAACCCCAGTAGTGGGGGATCCAGCAGGATCAGTCTTAAGGACTGGACTGGAGCCATGCTGACGGGTCATCCCTGATGGTAATTGTGGAACTTAAAATGAGGACATTGAAGATGAATGAATGCCAACACCAGCCAGAGTTTGGTTATATGACTCCTTTCCCTTCCGGGCAACTGTACTCCTCCCCTTTTTATGTACCCTCTTACAGTTCCCCCCCCCCCC